>NC_051185.1:60440904-60625858 GCF_013339695.2 Rhipicephalus sanguineus
AATGGGCACAAGTCAACGGTGCTATAGCTGCCAAAACAAATAGACATTGTACAAGATCTCATATATCACTCACACAATAAGCATACTTCTGTGAAGACACGTTTAACTTTCGTGTTATACCGATTCCTATGACGCAGGGATCAGCAATGTTTTTTCTAAAAAGCGCTAAACATGCAGCATTTTGCAAGTTTTCGACTAGGCCAAAAATAGTGAAAATTAAAAGTGCATAAAGCATCATAGTCATGAAAGATCAGCGCCTTGAGATAACGCAAAAATTCATTTTGGAGTAATACTCAAACAGTAATTTTATATAAATTATTTAGTGCGACACAGTTTCACTTCCGTGCCCAAAGTTCGAAGCGCCCTCTAGGCAACTGAAACTTTTTCCCAAAATATAGCGCCCCAATAACTACCTCTCACATTCACATATACTAGCACAATTTTTTTCAGCATGATCGGAGATTGTCGAAAATTTACCAGGCACAGTTGATTTGGAATGACATATATATATATATATATATTTATATATATATATATATAATATATATATATATATATATAGAGAGAGGAGAGAGAGAGAGAGAGAAGGAGAGAGGAGCGATAGATAGATAGATAGATAGATAGATAGATAGATAGATAGCAGATAGATAGATAGATAGATAGATAGATAGATAGATAGAGATAGATAGATAGATAGATAGATATTTGTGTGACCAGTTTACGACTGTTAAACTCATGACTACCGCCTGCCCGCCTGCACAACACAAAGCGTGGCATAATTTCTCAAGTGTTTACGTGCGTTTCGAGTGCCCCCACAAGTGAATTAAAAACAATAGAACTATAAACTAGAAACGAGAACATCCGAAGTGAACTAGAATCGCTCCACATAATTATCAGACACGAATTTCAAGGGCTATGCTTTTGGGTACTGCACGCGCCAGAAACGCTTGCAGAAGCCGAAAGCCCACTGTAACCGCTATGTTCTGGTCACCCCCAAGAGACTTCAACCTTGATAAAATTTCTTGCCATATCTCAAAGATTCTCTTTTTCTCTTCCATCCAAAGTGACGGCTCGAATTCCACGATAAAGGGAAAATTCCCTGCGCGGACATCACACATTTGGCTACTGCTCCTGTCTGCACACTCGAGCATGTGGCTTCGAGTTAACACAATGATTTTCAGATAAACAGGTCAGGAAAGGGTGCCTTTGCAAATAGAGAGCAAAGATGAACCATGGGTGCGTACTGTCCATGGAGCCAAATGAATTAAGCACAGCTCGCTTAAGTGATCCTGCAAAACCTCCGTGAAAGGTCTAGGTATATCTAAGGGTTCGGCTCCTGTGTAAAATAGGTTTACTTATGACCTGCGCAATCAAATGCACTACACAAAAACAATTTACATTTCCATTTTCTCCTTTAAGCGAACGACTACAAGATGAGGATAATATTCGAATGGTGCCGATTAAATGTCTGCCACGAAATCATCCCCAACCAAGGGCAGGATTTACCAAAAGAAGTTCCGATAGCCATAAAAATGAATTAATGAACAAATGAACGATCGAAAGAATGAATGAATGATCGTGCGAATGAATGAATAAATTAATGAACGAATGAATGAATGAAAAGCCCAGGCAGAATCGCCTTTAGGAGTCGTTCAAGGAGGTTTTTATTAACCTCATTGGTGTAACCTAAGCGATTTGCAGGCGTAGCGGTTGATTGTAGGTGGCCAATGTCGAATACCTTAGGACTCTCAAGGAAGTTTAAGATGTCAAAGTCGCGCCGTAATAGCGGACGGCCACCAGTTTCTATTTTGTTTGTGTATCCTCTATTCTCATGAAATTTCTGCTATTGTACATGTCGAGGAGCGGCAATAAAAAAAGCAAGAGAAAGCGTATTTTAGTCCAGCGGTTAAGGGACTTGTCTTCCGAGCGCGGGTGCCTTGGTTCGAAACCCAGCACTACCAAGAAAATTTGGTTTATTTGATAGATTTACTTAATGCTTAAAACCAAGGCGGCAACATTGAACTACGGTACCTCCTTTTTATGGTGGCGTCGTTTTCTATTTGCCACATCAACACGCATATGCGCGAAAAATCTAGCAAGACCCGGAACGGCGTCACGACTTTGCGGTCGCCGCTATGCATTGGTCACACCTCCAGTCTTTTAATTCGCCTTGACCGGTGAGCGTACACACGGTACGTTCCTTTTAACACCTAAGCTGTTTATTCTTGAGGTTGAGTGGCCGTCGTTTCAGAAAACTCGGCAGGCATACGCCAGTGGAAGCTGGTATGTTCGTATGAGCTGCTAGCCTAGCGTAGCCATGCACAGTATAGCATAGCAAGAGGGTGGGAAAAGGAAGAGGGTCCCGGAGGAGTGATCTGCAGGTGAGAAGAAGAAAAGGAGAGGAGAGGGTACACGCCATGCATGGCCTTGTATGGTATAGCTTAGCGAGGAGATTGCAAAGAGAAGAGACTGTGAGGAATATAATAGTAAGAGTGAGAAGGAGGTAAAGGAGGAGGAAAAGAATGAGGGGAGAGGATATGCCATAGCATAATCATGTACAATATAGCATTGCAAGAGGTGGGAAATAGAAGTTTAGGGTGAGAAGGAGTGATGCAAGGGTTAAAGGGGGAAAGGAAGAGAGAGTGCGAACACAAAGAGAAAAAACAAAGAAAGATGACAGAGAGAAGAAAGAGTCCGTCGCGGTACTGTGCCAATTGCGGCGCTCGGGTGCTCACCCGAACGTCGCGGGTTCGATCCTGGCAGCAGCGGTCGCATTTGGATAGGAGGTGAAATGCCTACGGAGCATAAAACTGGAGACTTACAAAGAGGGTTCAACTTAAATTGAGGACGACGCAGCGAGCGATGGAAAGGAAAATGATAGGTGTAACCTTAAGAGACAGGAAGAGGGCAGAGTGGGTCAGGGAACAAACGGGAGTTAAGGATATCATAGTTGAAATCAAGAAGAAGAAATGGATATGGGCCGGGCACGTAGCACGTCGGTAGGATAACCGGCGGTTATTAAGGGTAACTGACTGGATTCCAAGAGATGGCAAACGCGTAAGGGATAGACAGAAAGTTAGGTGGGTAGATGAGAATAAGAAGTTTGTAGGGATAACGTGGCAGCAGAAAGCACAGAACCGGGTTGATCGGCGGAACACGGGTGAGGTCTTTGCCCTGCAGTGGGCGTAGACAGGCTGATGATGGTGATAATGAAATGCCAGAAGCCCGTGTATAATGTGATCTTAGCACGTTAACGAACCCCAGCTGGCCGAAATTTCCGGAGCGCTCCACTACGGCGTGCCTCATAATCACATCGGGGTTTCGGCACGTAAAACCCCAGATATTATTATTAGAAACAAGAAATAAGAAAAGTATGATGGAGAAAGATGAAGCAAGAACTCAATCTTCGTTCGCCATGTGGTGACGCTTGCTCGCCATCTCCGCTGTTTACTCAGATTTCATACATGTGGAACGGCCTTTAAAGGGGCCCTGCAACACTTATTCAGCATGGTCAGAAAACGCTGCCGATCGGTAGCTGAGGATTCTGAGAACAGGCGAGCCAAAAATTATAGCGCAGGACGTGGCCTGGAATTTACAATTAATTCTCAAAGTCAGCTAGAAATCGCTCCTTCTTCTTTCTGCATTTGATGCTAATAGCCAAATTCACGGCCATTTGCTGACTTGCGCATTGTGAGCTGCACAGTTAGCGAGGCCGCCACGTGCCCGGTCATGCGTTCGCGATCAAGCTGAAAGTAAGCCGTGCGTTCTAATAAAAAAAATGTAGCAGTTGCTTAGCTCGGCTATGCCCGGATAACGTAGCGTTAGCAAAGGTTCAGCAGATTGCTCTTAGCTTTCCTTAATATGTAGGATTAGCTTGATTATCAAGCTTACTGCTCATCCAATGGCACACACATAGTATACATATTATGTGGCACATGTATATTTATTTTGCCAGGCAACTACTTCGGGATCCGATGAGTTAAGCTTCTCCGCTTTTCTGCGCCGTTGAGCAGCATTTGCGCTCTCCTTCTCCATTACTAATCCAGACTGGCAAACGCCAGTCAGAGGCGCTATCAAGCTGCTCCAGCGCAGTGTCAGACGGCGACTGCACAGCGAAGGCGAACAGCTGCGCGCGCGCCAGTGCCAGTACGTCTACGTCGGCTACGATGTCACTCTAGAAAGCGCAGACCGGCGGCAGCGAGTCACGCGCGGCAGCGGCGGAGTGCGCGGGAGGTGCCGCCTTCGATGCGCCAGCTGTGTGACATCACTGATCCTCGCGCATGCGCAGCTCGGCTCTTGAGGAGCTAACCGAAACTGGCTCAGCTAGGCCAGTGTAGCTAACGCTACAAAAAAAAAAAGAAAATGATGTCTAGTCATTTCGCCCGCGAAACGTAGCTTCTTTCCCCCTTGCCATGCTTCCCTGCTTAGCTTTCCAGCGCGCTCGTCGGGACCAGAGAGAAAGCAGAAAGCAATTACAGCGTGCAACAAATCTCTAACTCCGCTCGTACTTGAAGGACTCTAAAAATTTTTCGTCACTAGATTCATGAAATAATAAACTCATTTATTGGTGATGTTGGATGGTTACTTGCAAAAGTGTTGCAGGGCCCGTTCAGCTTTTTTCTCGGCGATCGAGATCGCTTGCAGATACCAACCGCGTCGGATGCAAAACGTTTCCTGAACGATCACTAACAACTAGACGATAAGAGCTGGTCGTGTTTAGCGCCGATGTCTGTGCTGCTACTTGTGCCTGCTACTTGATGCGCAGTGATAACAAAAACACCGTACTGGGCGCGGACGCACGGCACGCGCGACAGAGAATACGGAACTCCGCTGCATACAGAAACTTGGGGTGGTAATATTTGCGTATTATTATTCGATGAATCAATTAATCATGCGTGTGCCAATCAATAATTGTGCCAGAAAACAATTTATCATCATCGATGTCCACCTTTCATTCAATCGACTTATTCGATTAACCTTTCCATCAATCGGTTTACAGAGTGAACGGTGCAACGCGAAAATTCCGAAGTTAAAATAGGCTGCCGAGAAAGAGCCGCGACAGTTATGCTGCGGCGAGTACATAGTGCACGACTGAGAGCGACTGTCTAGTGTCGACTGTCTTCTCGAGTACCAAGAAACGACGTTAACCGTCCAAGTCAAGCGCCTCCCTTCTCTTCCATCCCACAGCACATCCATTACGCCGTGCAACAAACCTTGGCGAGCGAACACACCGTGAAAACATTTCCTACATACGTTCCTTCGACGTATCGGTCCAAACTGCGTCAGTAACAAAAATATTAAGGTAAAAGCCTTAGATGTCTCGTCAAACGCGAAAAGTGACCGTCCTCCCGCGTTGTTGGCGTCAACATGAGTGATCCAAAAGATCATCATCTCATCGACGTCAGAGATAGCCAAACTTTGTAGCGTCATTATGACGTCATCACGTGACATCGTCGCTTGGTCAAAGGTGGGCTGATCACGGAGGCAGTGCAAAACCAGGTGAGTCAAAGAAATCTTCCAATGCCTCCGATACTGGAGGCAGTGCAAAGCCACTTTAGGTGCAAAGTATCTCGGAGGTGTGCGGGGAAGGTTCAATACGCCGACTGAGCAGAGAAAGAAGAAGATGGCTTTCGCCTCCGAGTCGACTTAGGAACTTAGGAAAGGCATTAGGGATGCTCTGAGTTTTTATTTCATCTTTTTGGTGGTTTTTAATCGACGCAAACTTCTGCGGCTCTGCTGCCGCAACTATACCTGCAGAGCGGAAGTGTCTGCTGGGCCGACACGTATTTTCCAACAATAGTACAGCGCACTGCGCTCTCCAACGGCTACTACGGCGTAATTGCGTCGGTATAATGCATTGGCTATCCCAATCGTTGGGCGGCTCATTGCTTCTAAAGTTGCAGGTTAGACAAACAAAAGTTCCAGTGCCACAGAGAGCTGGGGATTCGGGGTTTCGGATCCCCAAATTGCCGGCAGAGTTGTCAAAATTGGCTGCAGATTTTTCGTTGCATAATATGGCTTGTGTTTGCATTTAACTGCCTTTAACTTTCACAGTGATGCATTCCTTCTCTCGTTCCTCATGTGAGCGCTGTTTGGCGCGCAAGCGGAGCTCATCCGCAGTCGAAGCGCACTCATGTACTGTGACCGCCCATAGCATCAAGCTGCCGCTGCTGCGGGTTTGTCAAGCGGCTGATCGCAAGACAAAGCTTGCTGGACCATGACACCTGGCTGCGCATTTGTTGGTGTGGAGCTGCTGCTTTGTGATTATGTCGCGTACAATTAGTTTGAAGAACTGTATTCGATTTCTCGCACATGAAGGACGGCACGGTAGCTAGGCTGACTTGGTCACATTTGACACATTATAACTTGTTAGCAACCAAAGTAATGCAACGTTTTTTTATGCAGAATGGTAGATAACGTCGTTGATTTAAATCAGAGGCTTTTAAAGAAATTCAAAACAGCCTTTTTGAGAAAACCATTTTCAAACTTCGGCGTTTTCGGTAAAACACTTACGTTTCAGCCAAATTATCGAAGGAAACGGAGCGCGATAAAACGAAAGAATTAATTTTATGAGAGAGCGGATACATCGAAATTTATATGTACAGATTTTTATTATTTTGAGGTTGATTTGTTTGAAGCAGTAAATTCCTGAAATACAGGCATTTTGTGATATTTACCATGTTTGTGCTTTCTTTCTTTAAAATTGCTTCGACAGGCAAGGGAAATATTAGACTCATAAGACTGTATTTCACTTCATTTTTGAGGATAATAATTATTGTGAACATGAAGTGCACCGTTTTTTCCCTAGGTGTGCTCAAAATTCAGAAATCGAGAAATTGGCAGAAACTTGTATGTTGCAGCCAAAATTTATAATTTTATTTTCCGGTGAAAAAAGAATTTTGCACAAAACTAACTTCGAAACTAATATTCTGGGTCTAATACCTAGGTCTACAGTGAAATTCATCAATCGGGAATGGTGACCCGGACCTCGTGTTCGATCTTAAGAGGACAACCTGCGTACTCGAACATGTGGCCAACACGTATTGTGCCGCCTCAAATTCGCACACGTGCGTCTTCAAGATAAAGGAGCAGTGATGTCAGTTTTACGCATGTCGCGTTTTTTGCGTCCATGTGCAGTTATCGACCCCCTATTACCGATTTACCACTATTAATGCCACGGGGGGATGAATGAATATCTCTAACATTGTTTAGTATGACCAGTAACGAACGCGGTACAAAACGGGTGCAAAGCCCGCCCCTTAGCAGCGCTGGCAGCGCTGCCGTGCGGTCACGCCCCAAAAGGGCCCCATCTGACCGCGTGGCCACACAAAACGGTGACGCGAGTTTCAGTTGTCGTTTTGTCTGCTAGGCGCGCACGTGTAGTCATGTGTTGCTCACCACCACCGTCGTCGCCGCCGTCATCAGTGTCTGCAAGCGATGAAGAAAACATTGAGGTATTGGAAATCACTGCGATTCGCGACGTCGCGAATCATTCCCGCTTCGATTCTCTGCAAAGAAGTGATTCTGAAGTCGACGCCGGTCCGAGCAGCAACGACTAGTCACCTGGAGTTGCACGCTTAGGACATGCTGGCTGGCAAGATTATTACTGAACAAGAATAAACGGTTTAGCCGCTCTTTTCCTGATCAAAAAAGCAAACTTAAGCAGTCCGGTGACTCACAACAACGAACCATTTATTCAAAGAGGTATTAAAGGTAAAAAAAAATTACACCCTCTCCCGCTAAAGGGGACCATGAGGCGATGGAAAGCAGCGTTTCGGCATGTCCAGCACGCGTGCCATCCGTAGCAGTTTCCCGCCGACGTTGCCGTTTTGCGCTGGGCTTCCCTAGCCCGGAGTCCGCTTGCCGACGTTTACGTTGCACCCCGCCACGGTGGTCTAGTGGTTATGGCGCTTGACTGCTGACCCGAAGGTCGCGGGATCGAATTCCGGCCGCGGCGGCTGCATTTTCGATGGAGGCGAAAATGTCTGAGGCCCGTGTACTTAGATTTAGGTGCACCTTAAAGAACCCCAGGTGGTCGAAATTTCCGGAGCCCTCCACTACGGCGTCTCTCATAATCATATTGTGGTTTTGGGATGTTAAATCCCAGATATTATTATTATTACGTTGCGCTTCGGCGCGTCGAGCCTTCCGCTGCTCCGCGATCTCGCAGGCGTTAAGGTATTACTGCAACTGGCGTCGAGGTAGACGTTGCAACTCAGGACACCGGTGCAGCCTGCGCAGTGACTGAGCATCTGTACAATCTAACGCGAGCCCTTTATCTAAACGAGGAGGGGGAGTGGAGAGTAGGAGGAGGAGAGTAGAGTGGGGTATGGAAGGGGAGAGGGGGAGTGTGGAGAGTGCGCATGCGCAGTAAGGGTGGTCACGCTTCACACCACCACCGGATTGAATTCCGCCATAGGATGCTTCGCATCTAATACGTCCGCACTGCTCGGAACACCATTCGCGTCTGCCGATTCTTCCATTACGCCGCGTACGCCTCCTTCATTCACCCACCTCCCCGCCCTTCACACACGCGCACGCGCTGTCGACGCTCTGCGCGTCTCGTCCCTAGCTAGGCGTCCGTGCTGGCGCGTTTCACCTGTGTGACCATCAAGCTCCGAAGAACACCTCATTTTCTGTGTCTCTAAAGCGTGTGTCTGTGGAGGCGTTGGTTAGGCTTACGTTCAATGCATCGCGATGACGCGTGGAGGGACGCGAATTGCATGCGCACTCCTAGCTGGAACCTATTATGAACCAACTTTGCAGCGGTCCGCGACAAAGGCATTCCTACTTGCGGTGCCTGAAACGCCACTGTTGTAAGTCGCGCACAATTGCTTCATAGACACGCTAGCGCGCAATGCAGTTTAGATCGTCGCTCCTAATTATCACACGCTGATGAACAGACGACAAATCATTCGAAGCGGTGCGGCAAAGACGCAGGACTTGAAACAACGAACCCAGACAATCGAAGTGAAGCCGCGGTCAGGCGTCGCTGCTAGTCGGCACCACGATGACAACACTGAGATCGTTCACGTTATCGGTACTAGCGCATCGTCACTCTGTGCCTGGGGTGTGGCCTGGGTGCCAGCGGAAAGCGTCATAATATTGTCGATGTCACAGGGTGCTGAACGCACCATTGTGCTTTCGTACCCTGTTCGCCCTCCAAGTAATTTCTACGCAACGGACGCAATTCAAACTCTGCTCAAAAATCTTTTACGTACCAAGCTATCGAGTGAAGGCAATATCTCGTGCTTGAAATTTTATGTCACTGGTCCTTTAATTCATGATATTGTCCTACACATATCAGAAAAGGGTGTCTCATATGGGCAGTACAACTACAAGCAAGCGCAGCACCGTACCGTCAATGGAGTCAATTGTAAAAAGGCACACATAAACTAAGTCATCCTGCAAAACCTCCGTGAAAGGTCTAGTTGAATCTCAGAGTTTGGTTGCCTATGGAAACTAGCTTTACTTATACCCTGCACAATCAAATCTGCTATAAAAATAAATTCAGTTTCAATTTTATCCTTTAGGCAAACGACTAAAACTGCAAGGAAAATGGTTGGAATGGTGCCGATTAAATGTCTATTACAAATTCGGGCCCAAACAAGCAGAAGGATCTACCTAAGAAGCATTTATAACCATAGCAATGAATGCATGAGCGAAAAATGCAGGCGGAATCGCCTTTTGTGAGTTGTTCAAAGAGGTTTTCTTAACCTCACTGTAGGTGTCTAAGTTATGCGCAAGCGTAGAGGAGGAAGAGGATGAAACTTTGTTGTAAGAATCTGAGAGGGCCTTGGTGATGCGGTCCCAAGTCTAGGCATCAGCCAGGAGCCCTTGGGCCCTGGGGGCGTACTCGGTCCGTTAGACGCCTGGAGCTGTTCCTCTGAATGTGTGCTGAGTGGCACGGTCTCCGAATGCTGATCGTTACATGTTGCGCGACCTTGTCAGACCGCCTTTGGACAGGCCCACGAAATGTTAGCTAGGTCCGCCCTTTTTTTACATTATTGCACCTGTCGTCGTATGGACCCTGGAAATAATGGCTATAGGCAAACGGATTCGGGTACGTGTTTGTTTGAAGGAGGCACCAAGCCACAGCTTGCTGCTTGTTAATTGTGTGGTGCGCCGGAGGATAGCGGGCGCTTTCCAATCGATAACGGTTAGTAATTTCTTTCTGGGCAACCATGCGATCATCTCTTGATTCCAGCTGGTGTGTCTCAGTGGCTTGGTGTTTAAGTCCTCTAGCCGCGGTGTCAGCCGCCTCGTTGCCAGGAAGAGAGGAGTGCGCAGGCGCAAGAATCATTTGGATTTACTTTGGTCTCGAAAGTTGACAAAGATGCTTTGTTCTTCCGGCGAGATTTGGCGTCTGGCTAAATTTCTCACTGTGGCCTTGCAGTCGCTGATTACATCTTTTCCTTGCGTAGAAGCTCTTACCACTGCAATAGCCAGCTTCCACGCTGCCGGTTAGACTCGAGTCTCTAGCCCTTAGGTCACCATCCCTGCCTAGGACCTCATTAGCCATACCACACGAATTCGCGTACTCCGCTGCGTCTACGTAGACAGCGTCCGTTGATTGTAAAAATAGGTTTTTCATTGTACTCGAGCGTTTTATTCTCTTTCTTTGCTATATTCGGGGTGCACGTTCTATCCGGTAGTTGTGGTTTACATCTCTTGATTACAAGATGTTGCCTTGTTTCATGTGGCATGTTTGTCTTAACCCCATGTTGTGTAGTGTAGTTTATGTCGAGGTTACTTAGGATTTGCCGTCCCGTAGGGTGTTGCGCCAGTCTTTTGCATTGCGCTATTCTTTGAGCCTCTGTGAGCTCAAGTCTATTATATGGACTACTAATGCTAAGAGCTTGTCATTAGCTGTTCTTATGGGCAGTATTAAGACTTGTTTATATACCGGTAGAGTGATGACATAAATATCGGCGTTTTCCGCATTTCGAAGGTTTATATAGGGAGCTGCGTATGTCATTCGGCTAAAAGCAAAAGCTTGCACAAGACGAATTGTGTTGGCTTCTTCCATGCCATAGTGGCGCTTCGCTATGTTCGACGTGGGCCTCAATGTTCTCTAGACAATGTTTTGAAGTATTCTCGGTGGAGTTGTGCAGCCTTCCCGTATCGTGGATACTTGACATCAATTATCATGAGGAGGCAGCGAATCAAGATTAAATGATTCAGGCAAATGTTGACATTCTCGTGTCGATTTGTGCTGGTGTGTATGAATTCGCGTTGTCGCGCGTTTGTAGAAAAATGGCGAGGCTTGCACTAAGCCCTTCAAGGCTTCTAAACAGCGAAACTGGATGATTCTGAAGTCTAATCTGTTTGCCCTTTCGGTTTTAATCCGTTTTAAGCGCGTGGCACTCTAGAGGCGCGGCTTGGCGTCAATCCACAGTCTCATGTCGCATGCTCACACGGTGGTCAATACAGGTCTAAAACAAGAATAACAATACTGAAAACCAGTGAAAGATAAACTGACAAGGTTTTAAATAATATAAAGTAGCGATATCTCCAAGAATTGACCCCAATAATTTACCTAAGATGGCGCCAAACGCATCTGAAGCATCTGGTTCATACCCGCGCCGTGTAGACACCGTGTCACCGCCTCGGCAAGCGCTCGATTGCCAAGGGGATCTCGCAGGATTTATAACTACACCCCGACCACACAAGAACGATATTAGCGCAGGATTTTTTCACTAGTCGATCCTGTGTGGGTTCGCGCGTACGAATAATCGTTTCAGATCAACGGGCTCCGTGCCGTATCGCTCAAATTTGTTCTGCGGCCAAGTCCGGATTGGACCGGAAATTCAACGAGCGGCGTCAGTTTGCAAGCAACTGTAGTCGCTCTTTGCGGCTACCACGGTTGCAATGAAAACATAGAAAGCGGAAGCAGGATTAGTTTCCGGAACCGTTGTGCGTGAGGTGCGAATAAAGAATTTCCGGCGTGATCTCACCTGGAGCCTTCCCGTGTTTCATTGGTAAATTCGGTCTGGTGCAATACGAGTGTTCGATCGAGAATTTTGGCGGCCACTGTGGATCTTCCAGTTTACAAAATTAAGGCAGTTTCGTAATAGTGGTGCCAAGCCTGAAGGAACAACGGAGCTAGGCGACCTTCCTTCTTTCTCTGTGTTTTTCTTTTTCCTATCTTTATTGCCTCTGTTTATTTTTAATTCTTTCTTTCCCTCTCTGACTTTTCTTTCTATCTTTTCTTGTTCGTTGTATCTTTTTTTTTCACTTTCTTTCATTTCTTTCTCTCTTTCTATTTCGCGCTTCCTCCATCTTTTTGTCTCTGGCTCTCTATTTTTTTTCTTTCTGTTTCTTTCTTTTTTGTCTTGCTGTCGATTTTTTTGTGTTTCCTTCTTTCTCTTCCTCTCTGTGTGTTTTTCTTTTTCTGTATTTCTATCTGTTTTTGTTTCTACCATTTCTTTCAATTTCTCTCTTTCGTATTGTTTCTGTCTCTTTTTGCTCCCTTTCTTTCTATCACTTTCTCTGAATTCGTACTCTCACGCATCCGAGGCATCGCATACCACGCTGGACAATTCGGCGCAACAAGAGAGCACGCGCCGGGCGCCCATATTCGGGGAGCACAGCAGAAGATGAAGAAGAGGACGAAGAGAGCGCGTCCGCCGAGTGATTGCGCTGCACGCTTCAGAAAGGTAGAGGCTGCTCATGATGATGATAGTTTTTGTGAACGCGTAAAGGCATGACGAAAACCATAACAGCTACACAGTAAAACGGCATTACACCATGGCTGTGCGAATAATCGAATGTTTCGAATGACGAATCGAATAGCGTTCTGTTCGAATCGGTATTCGAATGGAATAGCGCATATTATAAATACCGAACATTTTTAGAATAATAAGCATCGAATAAAAAACCTCAAAGAAAGCAACCTTGCAAAAGAGAGGGGTAACGTGTCTCCTTTTAATAATCGAAGTGCCAAGACGCAAGCAGCTCCAGGTTTTACGGGAATACCGATGCTTTATCGATCACAGAAACAAAGCGTGTTTCCTTAAAGCTCCGGCATTCGTGATTATGATGACTGATATGAATATTGTTTAATATTTATATATATATTTTGTAAAAGCCGTTGACAATGGGTCACCTTGAATATTCCCTTCCTAATTTCTTGCATTATCTCAAAGATTCCCTTTTTCCCTTTCGTCCAAAGGCGAGTGCTGGAATTTCTCCGATAAAGGGAAAATTCCCTGCACGGAACATCACTGAGTTGGCCAGTATTCGTGCCAGCGTACACGAGCATGTGGCTTCATGTTAACACAATAAATTTGCGCTGAACAGGACAGGAAACGGCGCCTTTCGAAAGACAGAATGGACAAGCAAGAACCCTTCACGGTGCCGATGAAGCCAATTTAAACAAGTACAGCTCGGTCAAGTCAATCTTCGGAACCTCCGTGGTAGGTCTAACTATAACAGAGGGTTCGGCGGCCTGTGCAAAATATATTCACTTATGACCTGCGCAATCAAATGGACTACAAAAAAAGCAAATTACATTTCCATTTCATCCTTTAAGCGAACGACAACAAGTTGAGGATAATGCTTGGAATGGTGCCGATTAAATGTCCGTTATGAATTCGTGCCTACCACGCAATCATCCCCAAACGAGGGGCAGGATTTACCAAAAGAAGTACCGATAGCCATAACAGTCAATGAATGAATGAATGAATGAATGAATGAATGAATGAATGAATGAATGAATGAATGAATGAATGAAAAGCCCAGGCAGAATCGCCTTTGGGAGTCGTTCACGGAGGTTTCTTAACCTTATTGGTGTAGTCTAATTGATTTGCAGGTGTAGCGGTTGATTGTAGCTAGACAATGTCGAATACCTTAGAACTCTAAAGGAATTTGAAGATGTCAAAGTCACGCCATAATAACGGACAGCCACCAGTGTCTATATTGCTTGTGTATATTGCTTGTGCTATTCTCATGAATTTTGTGCTGTTGTACATGTCGAGGACCAGAAGTAAAAAAAAGCGAGAGAAAGAGTATTTTAGCCCAGCGGTTAAGAAACTCGTCTTGCGAGCGCGGTTGTCTTAGTTCGAAACTCAGTACCACCAAGAAAATTTAGTTTATTTGATAGATTTACTTAACTTTTATAGCGATGATCGTCTTACGTGACATAGGGACGAATGGATGGACAGTCCTCTCGTTGAAATGGCATAGAAATTCTCAAGCATCTAAGCGCACTATTTCGCCAGTTACAGAATCAAGGAGGCAATACTATCGAGGGCAAGGAAGGGACAGTTATCTTTGCTTACATCTTGTTTTTCTTCACAGTCAATGTATTCATCCTGCCCCGCCACCCTTCGAAAGCTTTCAGCGCCTAACGTGGTTTTGTGCGGCCTCCAAGATCGGAGGCGCCTCACCTGGTTTTGCATTGCCTCTGTTATTGGACTACTTTTTACTAAGCTAGGATGCCGTGAGATGACGTCATCATGTGACGCTAAGTCACATGACGTCACAGTGGCGTCACGATGAAGTGGTAATGATGTCACACGATTTGGCGATCTGTGAAGTTATCTTGACGTCATATGGTGACGTCAACACGTGCTGATGATCTTTTGCATCGCTCGTCCGAACCCCGCGGGATAGCGACGGTAAAATGTAGCGTTTGATGAGGCATCTAAGTCTTCAGCCTTAACACCCCGCGCCAAATGATATTTCGGAATAGTCAAAGTCAGGCATAGGCGCAGGGTTTATTGCAGCTTGCGGCTTTCCCTATAATGTTGTTTTCGGGCGGCATGGGCATGGCGTCTTCCACTTTCTTCCTAGCGTTCGTCAGCGTCTGGAACGGTCATAGAGTTTCTTACAATAATACCTAGAGGGGAATCTGGCGATAGTGTCTACGCGGATTCCTTGAGCGGCGCTTAAACCACCATGGGAATGATGGGAGGTACAGGCTTCGGATTTGCTTCGGATGGATTAGGTTCTTGAGATTCGCGACTCTTGTTTGCCGAGTGTAAAACAAAGCGATATGAAGTTATTTCCAATGAAAACTTGCTTCATTCTTTTGTATGTAAAACTTATTGCAAAACGTTTGCGTGACGGTGAGATGGAAGTGAAACCTGGACAGATTCAACCACCAGGGTATGCATTGCTCTGCAAGTGTGTTCTAGATTTGGCATTACCAAATAATGAATTTTATTTTTACAACACTTGAAAACAAACGCGCTTGCTTTCCCCTCGAAAGTACGCATTATCTATTAATGGAAATAACAGTGCTGTATTGAGTGAGAAACACTTAACGTATCATCTGCTGCGATGCCAGGTGCGTCTGTCCAAGTGGTCTGTCTCCACCGCATCTCTCGTGTGTTGTGAAGTCGAGTCAGAGGAGCGTGACGGTGCGTCTACTTAGCTTCGCCGTCATTTTGAAGTCGATTTGAAAGAGTTTTGACAAGTAGCGCTCATCGCAAAACGTGAACTCCGTGTAATTTCCTGCACTGGCATGGGACGCTACATCTATGCACAGCGGTGAGCGCAGGACGCTTTGCTAAAACTGTCAAATACAACCTCTAAAGCTGCAACGTCGCAGCAAGCCAAGAGATCTAGCGGTCTTCAGCCTCTTTTAACAACAAAGACACTGCTTGAGTGCTTTGCAACGCACCCCACTACACACGCCTCGCGAAGAACGAAACTGAAACTGTAGAAAAAATATCCGTAGATAGTTCGCTAGCTTACGCAATCCAATCCGAAGCCTGTACTTCCCATCATTCCCATGGTGGTTGAACGATCGCAGAGCCAGTTTACTCTCTAGGTCATTGTATGAAACTCTATGGGAACGGTATTAGGGTAGGGTGGGGCAAAATGCGACAAAATTTCAAAACAGCGAATATTTTATTTTATTTCACTCGTTACCATAAAACGTCAATGCAGGAACTTTCTTTTGGGTACAAGGTATGTGCTACATAAATATAGCGATGTTGCAACTTTTCAGAAGTTTATTTTAAAAAGAAACAAAAAAAATCACAGCATATCCACGGAGTGAATGATGATGAGTGGGCGAAGCTGCGGAGGTTCATCGGTAAACCGTGAATCTTCCGTGAATTCTGCCCAGTACATCATCACCGACGTGAGATGGGGCGCGTTTATACTAAAGGTTCGATGAGTTATGACGACTTGCAGCTCACTTTAATTTTACATGTACGCTGTGAATTTTCATTGTTTAGAAAAGCCATTGCTTTAGAAAACATCTGGCGTCTTTCGTTAAGCAGCTGGCGTCTTTTCGTTTTGCTTTAGAAACATCTGACGTTCTTTCGTTTTGCTTTTAGAAAACATCTGGCGTCTTTCGTTGGTTTATTTCATCAATCAACGGCGTTTTGAACAAAATTTTTATTGTTTAATCACGCACAGGAGAAATCTCACCAGGCACCTTGGAGGTAAACAATGGCTGCTAATGGGAATGAGAGACAGAATAAGTCGGCTTTTAGCTAACACTTACACTTCTACTTCTACTGACATTTCCTACTGGAACATGCCAATGGCTGCTAATGGGGAATGAGAGGCAGAAGAATTCGGCTTTTAGTTAACGCGCACGCTGCGAATTTTTTATTGTTCAACAACGCACAGGAAAAATCTCCCAGCGGCACCACCTCGGAGGTCAAGATCTGGCTGGTACTAGCGTTACGTCTGGTTACGCACTACGACTACGAAGGACGAACGGGTGCCACTTTAAGGAGCTTCGCCCCTAAAACTCACCAGATGCCTCATTCAGCCCCAACCTTCGGGGCAAAACGAGACGGTGTGAAAAAATTTAATCCTTTGAGTTCTTGCAGTAGAAGCACTTCAAATTCACTCCGTGGGCCCCCACGCAGTCTTCATGAGCCCAGTATTTGCACTCCACGCATTGAATCCAAACAGAACCGGACGTTGTGTTGCTCCGAAACTCCTGAAATGCATTCAGTGCATTTTTCATGTCGTTTTCCTCCCATGAAACTCTAGATAATATTCTCTTGTACTTCCATAGCATCCTAAACAAAAAAAATATTATATATAATGAGCGTAAAGAAATGGTTCATTAAATATTACACCCTCTACGGCAAGTCAATGCCTTTTTGTCGCATTTTGCCCCTCTCACATGCCTGAATTCAAAAAAATTTGCTCTTTGGCCCACGGCACCAAATGAACTCAACCTTTGGTGGAATGCAGCTAGTAGTATAAAGTAACCATATAAATACTTACGTTGTTGTACTGACACCGGAGTAGCTTCATGCACGGATCTGAAAATTTGGCCCAGCAGAATTTCGTCCCTTTTTGGCGGGTCACGAACACACTGACATCAGCCGCGCAATTTTTCCCGCGCGAACGCTGTGAGCAATCGTCAACTTTTACACAAAAAACGTCGAAAACTACCGGCACCTATCGCTGAAATAGAGAAACAAAGAAAAGGTACTTTTTGTATTAGCTTTAGAGGGCGGCAAAGTCAAAATGTCGCGTTTTGCCCCGCGCCTCATTTTGCCCCGCTTTACCCTACACCCGCCGCACCACACGAATACCGAAATGCGAGTTTGGGAGTAAATTTTCGCGGAGTATAACTTTTCCTCCTATGTATTATATCTCCATGTCGGCTTCACATCTCGTCTTTGAGATGGCTTTCAAATGCGTAATGAGGTATGTGCCGACTCGACGAAAAGAACAGTCTATCCGCACGACCCTCTGTCACATATGACGATCATCGTTACAAAGAAATAAATGTATCACAGAAAATAAATTTTCTTGGAGTTTCTGGGCTGAAACCTACGCTTTGAACATCGTTATATGCTCCCTATAAGTCCCACTTCATAGCGGCATTCACATTTGCACTGCACCGAGCAACACTCCTGGTTTGACACTTTTTAATTCATCATCGCCTTAATTCCTGGGTTGTTTAGCTCGGCATCATATGTTGTTTATAGCTTGACTTTTCATTAGCACCAATTGTAGTTAGCATTTAACAAAGTAAATATGATTGATCAAGCTTTTACGCACTCGTGTTTATTCATCTTTTTCCGTCTTCCACGCACATAAATAGAGCCCGGAGTCTAGTTCTTTGGAATGTGGAATTTCATAAACAGCGAATGAGTATAAAATTCCTTCAGCCTTTTTTCGAAAGATCAGCCGCCGCGGTGGTACCGTGGTTACAGTGCTCGGCTGCTGACCCGAACGTCGCGGGTTTGATCCTGGCAGCGGCGGTCGCATTTCGATGGAGGTGAAATGCCAGAAGCCCGTGTACTGTGTGATGTTAGTGCACGTTAACGAAGCCCAGCTGGCCGAAATTTCCGGAGTCCTCCATTACGGCGTGCCTCATAATCACATCGGGGTTTCGGCATGTAAAACCCTAGATATTGTTATTAGAAACAATAAATAAGGAAAGTATGATGAAGAAAGATAAAGCAACAACTCAATCTCCATTCGCCAGGTGGTGGCGCTTGCTTGCGATCTCCGCTGTTTACTCAGATTTCACACACGTACAACTGCCTTTAATGGGGCCCTGCAACACTTTTTTCAGAATGGTCAGAAAACGCTGCCGATCGGTAGTCGAGGATTCTGAGAACGCGCGATCAGGTTCGACGGATTCAGATTCGATCGGACGGTTCATCAGATCGTTCATGAACATGGAGCCTCTGGCTCCATGTATATGAACGATCTGATGAACCCGGCCACGCGACCGTTCATTGCTGTACGCGGTCGACGATGTTTTTGTTAGTATTGAAATATTGTTCGTTTCTTTATATTAAAAGGCATTACCCCATAAAAATGAACATATGGGCCTGCGTTAGCAGTATGTATTAAAGTGGCGCTGGCTTCGCGTGACCTAATGATCCCTTGCTCGTCAGGGCGTTTTGAGCAACTTTTCAGCGTGCTCATGCAACCGTGCACGTAGTTTCCAGGTCGCTAAGATTTTGGAGCGACACAGTTTTGCTACCTACATTTCGTCTCAGAAATGACGCGCGCTGCTACTAGGCGCGGCCGTGCATGTGCGTAGTGACATTTTTGGTGAGTCGGCTTTTGATGAGCAACGACGCCGTGACAAGCCACCCATCACACAGGCGCAAGCAACCTTGGACGCAAGCGCACACAACGCGGTACAAATGCAGGGAAGGTGTATAATGCCCCATCATTTGATTGTAACAGCTTGTTATATTCAAAAATATTTCATAAGCTCTAAATAAAGGTGGTTCCGCATAGTTACAACAACTCCTGCGGAAGCGGAACAACGATAGCATTCAGAAATCTCGAGAAGGGCTGGTGGCATCCCTACCATTTCTCAACATTGCTGGAGGACGGGTACGTCCGTGTTTAGAGCCTTTCAGATCGAAATATACTGCTTGTAAACTTAGTACGTGATTTTGGGATTAACTACTGCAGCTACAAACACTGCGAAGGGAGAGTTTTCTGCCGCCCCGTAAAAAAGCAGGTCGACCAAAATTCGTTGTCGGTGCCTTTAAAGTGGATGCCTTAGATGCCTCATCAAACGCGAAGATTGACCGGTGTCCCGCGTTGTTGGCGTCAACATGAGTGATGCAAAAGATGATCATCTATTTGATGCCACACACAGCCAAAGTTTGTGACGTATTATGACGTCATCATGGGACATCATCGCTTGATCAAAGGTGAGCCGATCACGCAGGCCGTGCAAAACCAGACGAGTCGCAGAAAGCTTGCAATGCCTCCGATACTGGAGGCAGTGCAAAACCACTTTCCGTACTTGAAGCAATATCTCGGACGGAGGCGGGGAATGTCAGTACGCCGACTGAGAAGAAAACGAAGAAGGCGGCTTTCGCCTCCGAGTCGACTTAGGGAACGCGTTAGAGATGTTGTGAGTTTTTATTTTATTTTTTGTGGTTTTCAATCCATGTAAACTTCTGCGGCTGTGCTGCCGTAACTTTACCTGCAGAGCGGAAGTGTCTGCAGGGCCGACACTTATTTTTCAACAATCGTACAGGGAACTGCCCTGCGTCGGTATAATAGATTGCGATCCGAATCGTTGGGTGGGTCACTGCTTTTAATGGTGCAGGTTAGGCCAACAAATTTTCGGTGCCACAAAGAGCTGGGGATTCTAATGAAGCGACAGCTAGAGTGCTCTTACCCATATGAAAAATAAACAGACAAAACTTATGGCGTTTGTCACCGGTCTATCCGCGCAGGATTTCTTGCTCCGCGGCGGCGAATCCGGCTGGTCGTTTCAGAGCAGCTAGCTCTGCGCATGATCGCTGTCATTTGCTCCGCCGCCAAGTCGCATATTCGGCCGGAAATAGAACGAGCGACATACGTCACTTCAATCAGTTTGTAAGCAACTGTTGTCGCGTTTTGCGGCGACAATGTTTACCTTGAAAACGGACAAAGCGGACGCAGGAATAGTGTGCAGTAACGGTTAACGCAACGTGCCCATGTAGAACATACGCAGTGGTCTCACGTGGATCGTTCGCCTGCTTCATTCGCAGATTCAGTTTGGTGCAATCCGAGTGGTCGATACAGGGTTTCGGCGGCAACTTTGCATTTCCCAGTTTCCAAAATTCAAGCAGCTGCGCACTAGTGGTGGCAAGCCTGAAGGAACAACGGAGGTGGTCGGCCTTCGTTGTTTGTTTTCGTTTTCCCCTTCCTCTCTTCCTTTCCTTCTATCTCCTTCCCTGTTTTTTCTATATCTTTATTGTCCCTGTTTCTTTCTATTTGATTCTTTCTATTGTCACTGGTTCTTTCGGCTTATTTCTTTCTCTCTCTGTCAATTTCTTTCTAGCTTTTCTCGCTCTTTCTATATTTTTTTTCACTTTCCTCTATTTGTTTCTCTCTCGCTGTCATTTTTTCGCTCCCTCTTTCTTGCTATGTTTTTTTTTCTCTATTCTTCATCTTTCTTTTTTTTCTTGCTCTCTGTTTTTTATATGTCTTTTTTTGTATGTTTCCTTGCCTCTTCTTCTCGCTGTGTATATTTTTCTGTCTTTCTCTCTTTCTTGCAATTCTTGCATTTCTTTCTTTCTATTTCTATCTTTCTTCACGTCTCGTTGTTGGCCTCTCTCTATCTCTTTCTCCCTCTCTGTAGCAGTCGTTCTCTCGCCTATCTGAGTAATTGCATCCCACGCCGGACAAATCGCCGCAGCGGGTGAGCGCGCACCGTGCTCACATATTCCGGGAACAGGGCAGAAGATGTAGAAGGGGACGAGAAGAGCGCACGCCGGCCGAGTTATTGCGCTGCACGCGTTAAAAACGTAGAGGCCATTCATGATGATGATGTTTTTTGAACGCGTAACGGCATGACGAAAAGCATACCAGCTCCGCTATAAAACGCGCTTAGACACATACACTGAGATCAGTCGGCTACCGCTACAACCAGCGTACTCGAGCATGTGGCGAACACGGGCGCTGCCGCCTCAACTTCGCACATGTGCGTCTTGGAGACAACTCATGTTTTTTCCCTACATATGTCAGCAAAGGGAGCCTTTAAAGGACCCCTAAACCACCCAGAGGTCAAAATTTAGTTGTGGCGTTGCAGTTGTGCACGAGTCTACAGCGACTGCTGGCGGAGTTGCATGCGTTTTCTCGTTTCGCTCTTTCCTTTGCTAGTCTGCGTTCGTCGGCCCGTCTATCCACCTCTCCGAGTGCCCTTCGTCAGCGTCCGAGGTGAAAACGCAACGAGCGCGCGCATCTACTACCAGAAAACAGACGCTTCTTCGCCCACAGACAGCGTCTCTTGCTCGCGACGTCACCTAATCATACACGGGACATCATGACGGCTGATTGTCGATAGAGGAAAGGCACGGAGAGGAGCACGCGAGCCTGTGTTGGTGGTTTCGTGGCCCTTTAACAGGATAGTGAAGAGGGAAGGAAGACGCAGTACCCATCGTCAATGGAGCCAAATGTAACAAGGCACAAATAACTTAAGTCATCCTGCAAAGCCCCCGTTAATGGTCTAGCTATATCTCACAGTACTGCTGTCTGTACAATATAGCTTTATTTATAGCCGGCGCAATCAAATGCACTGGAAAAAAAATGAAGTTTCAATTTTATCTTTAAGCAAGCGACTACAAGCAAGATAAGAATAACTCTTGTAATGGTGCGGATAAAATGTCTGCTGAGAATTCATCCCCGAACAAAGGCATCTTGAATCGACCAGCTTCACTGATATCAAGTCTTGCGCGGCCGTATGCCAGCGTCTTCATTTTTAAACTTGGCGCGGTTATGCAGAGTCATTTCGGTAGCTTCGACGCGGCTCCTCCGCAGATGTTACTATAGACGTCAGACTCTGGAGTTTCCAAGATGTGTGGCGCCACCTGTCGGAGAAGTACTGAGTAGTGCATAGACCGACTCTCTCGTACAGTTTGCTATGGGACCAGGTGCAACTAGCGAGTGCGAAACAACGATTGAGCTTAATATCGCGTGTGTTTGCGCATTTAGCACTCAGAACAAGAGCTGTGAATTGCTCTCCGCTAGTCGGACGCGCCACCGAACCGTCGTGAAGTGCTCGCTGGATCACTCGCCTGAACGACGCCGAAAACAGCAGCAGACGAGAGCCCTCCGCACGCTACGAAGAAACTCCACAAAAGACGCGCTGTTGCGTTGTGAATTGCCACGGACGTAAAAGACTGAATAACAACGTTCAGTTTTACCGATTTCTATAGTTGTCGTACGAAGAAGAAAGGCGAGAGCGCTGGATACGGGCCGTTGCGAGCGTGTTGGGTAAGCGAAGTACCCGCGTTCTCCACAGCCCGTGGCATGAATGTGTGGCTTCATTGTTTAAAGAGCGCAAAAAGACGAAGACACGAGATGGAGGACAACATAGGACAGGCGCTGGACTAACAACTGTTGGGTTTATTGAGCAGAAAAGAATAAATACACGTAATCCGACTGCGTGCGCATCATCGCATTACAGATAATTGTCACTTCTTTCAAGCAGGCTAAATTCGCAGTCATACAGACAGATAGATGGGGTGGAAATGCAAACATCATTGTTGTACTTAATGTGAAAGGCTTCTATGATTTCACGAGACCTTTGGTCAACGTTCCTGAAGATGATATGCGTGCGATTAAACAACGGTTTACACCCACAAGAACGACAATGAGCAGATAAATGTGAAGTAGGCGTGCCTTTTAAAGTGTTATTGTGCTGGCGTAGTCTCTCGTCAAGGCAGGCACCCGTCTGTCCAATATATTTCTTTCCACAAGTTAGCGGGATGTCATACACTACACCTACATGCACAAGATACATATCGGGTACGATGATTGACAGAGCACAAATTTCTCCGTGACTGGCCATTTTTCTTCCTGTCTATCGCTGCACAAGCTCTTCCAACCTTACCATGCGCAGAAAAAACAACATTTACGTCATAGCCCTTAGCAATCTTCTTGAGCCTATGCGAGAGCCCATGGACATATGGGATCACAGCAACATTCTTTGGCTTTTTGGTGGCGTTGGTGCGCTGACCAGTTCGAGATGCGGACAGTTTTAATGCGGTCAGCGCACCAACGCCACCAAAAAGCCAAAGAATGTTGCTGTGATCCCATATGTCCATGGGCTCTCGCATAGGCTCAAGAAGATTGCTAAGGGCTATGACGTAAATGTTGTTTTTTCTGCGCATGGTGAAGGTTGGAAGAGCTTGTGCAGCGATAGACAGGAAGAAAAATGGCCAGTCACGGAGAAATTTGTGCTCTGTCAATCATCGTACCCGATATGTATCTTGTGCATGTAGTGTAGTGTATGACATCCCGCTAACTTGTGGAAAGAAATATATTGGACAGACGGGTGCCTGCCTTAACGAGAGACTACGCCAGCACAATAACACTTTAAAAGGCACGCCTACTTCACATTTATCTGCTCATTGTCGTTCTTGTGGGTGTAAACCGTTGTTTAATCGCACGCATATCATCTTCAGGCACGTTGACCAAAGGTCTCGTGAAATCATAGAAGCCTTTCACATTAAGTACAACAATGATGTTTGCATTTCCACCCCATCTATCTGTCTGCATGACTGCGAATTTAGCCTGCTTGAAAGAAGTGACAATTATCTGTAATGCGATGATGCGCACGCAGTCGGATTACGTGTATTTATTCTTTTCTGCTCAATAAACCCGACAGTTGTTAGTCCAGCGCCTGTCCTGTGTTGTCCTCCATCTCGTGTCTTCGTCTTTTTGCGCTGTTTAAACAATGAAGTTAAACCAACTAGCCCAATTTTACACACTGTTGCAATGTGTGGCTCTGCTGTTGTTTTGCGTAGCCCTGATGCAAAACCGTGGTAACCTTGACTATGAAGCTCAGCACAGGCTCTGACCGCGGTTCTTGTCGTGTAACACAAAGTGAGCAGCTAGAGGCAGACTGGAGACGCGTGATACGCACACCGCGACGAGTTGGTCGTCACAACACAGCATCGCGCACGTATGTACGTTTTGAAGGCTCAGAGTTCTGGTTCGAACTAGCTAACACCACGTGCGCCATACAAGTAAATCGCAGAATGTTGGTCGTGACCCCCTTCAGGTTTGTTTCGCCTGTGTCCTCCGCGGTTGCCGTAGCTATCTCGGAGGCCACGGTTTTGCCTTTGGTTGTACCCCGCGAAAGTCGACACGCACGTATCCCCATTTGCAGTACATACAAACGGAAGACGACCATCAAGAGACCATTTGAGGATGCGTAATGAAACAGCTGCAATGCACAAGAAACGAGAGATGAATTAAGGGAGAATGCAACTGAAAAGACGAAAATCGCCGGATCCATTCGCCCCTGATGAACCGAGTTTTGCACCACTGATCGTAAGATGCATAGCTAAGTAAATTGATCGTGTATGTATGTACTTTATCGCTGTGGCATACGTATATACCCGATTTTAACGCATTTAGGCTCTAGAGAACGGATGTCGGTGGGCTTGCCTCGAACTCGGTGTCGTGTGATGCTTGCTTGTACTTGCGAGTTGCATCGCGCGGGCATAACTAAAACTTATTTTGCATTGTACTCGCAGTTCGCTTTGATCAGTTTCCTTTGTTTCTGAAGCGTGGATTGGCGGAAGAAGCTTTCCAGGTCCTTGATTTTCAGGAAACCGCGCCTCGACACCAACGAAAGAGGAGGGTTATATTGCGGCCTATGCACATTCGCTTGCGGGCGGCTCTCCTTGCACTACCCAGTTAGTGCCAGGGCTACGATGAGGGCGCTGGTGGCGGTGTTTTTCGCAGCGCCGCCTGGGCAGAGTCTGACGTCTATGGCGCATGCGCGGCTTGGTATGATGGCACATCAGCTGGCGCAGTAGCATAGCGAGGCGAGGCCGGGTGGTGCTTAGCTGCGGCGTCGGTGGGTGTTAGGCAACGGCGGGCAAGGTTTCTTCCGGGGAACAGCCGTTCTTATACCGTGCTTAATAGCTACGCTGTGAAAAGTTGTGGGCAGGTCCACTCTAAGTGAATGCTGGGGAAGTGCAATGAACGACCTGTCCCCGTGATTCTCTTTTCGCAGCATTTTTTCTCGACCGCTCCTCGGAACCGGCTCGATACCTGCATTTCGCTTGTGTTTCTTTGGCTGTAACCTTGAGATTTTTCGTGCGTTGTTGAAGTTAGGCTACTCTGTCCTATTTTTTAAAAGTAGGGTTGAACAATCGTCGTCGTCCTTTTTCCTCTGCTCGCTTAGCCCTGACGCCGGAATGCGCTCTTCGCCAGCACTGTCGTTCTCAGCGAGCCTCCTAAGTGGCGGCCATGGCGGGAAAGACCCTCCGCCCGCCGGCGCCTTCTTATAGACCTTATGCAAAATTGCTGCGATCTGTCGGAGGTTTGACAAAGCTGCCGATTCACCGCCATGTTGGGGGCTTGTGTGCGAATCCTATTGCTGTCGCTGCTATGACTTCTTGCTTGCATCTCATTTGATAGTAATCAACGAGGCATAAAAATGTCACACGAGTGTGTAAGGACGCGTACACGTCACCGGCATTTCCTAGTTATCACGATGACTGTTATTACGTGTAAAGAACTGCCTCATAAGTTTGTCACCGAGTCACATGTAAGCCTGTCGTCGTTGAAAATGAAGCTTTGAGCTAGGATATAAAATTTTGCCTGTTTTCAGTGTAGCGAATAAAGCGTTGTTAGCTCTCTGAATATCATGGGTGTAGTGTAGGATGGTTGAGAGTAAAGCCTCTCCATCGCGTCTGCTGTCACTTTTTTTTAAGTAGCGCCATCTATTGTTTCGATGCCGCCGGCCATTTCCGGTTCCGGAGCTTCCGGAAGGAAGTTCTCGAGCCACTTCCGCTTTTTCCTTCCATCTTGTTTCTGCACACGCATGTGCACACGCGAGAAAGCAAATATTTTCTTCTCCGTTTCGAAAGTGTTGTTTTGAGCGTCGTCCTGAACAGCCTGCCGCCGAGTGAGTTTTCGCTCAGTGTTTCTGCGTCGCGAGGGCATGGGCGGGCATGGGGCGGACGCATCGGACGTAAACGCAGCAGAAACATCATAGCGGCACTTCGGCTTCGGAGAACCGGTGTAAAGGGAGAGGGGGAGGACGAGTTGGCGCTACTTAACCTAGGCGGCCGAAAACGTACGGAGGGGCTTTAGTTGAGAGGAGGTTTCAGCGCGCGACACGACTAGGCAGAGCAATGACGGTAAGAAAGTTCTGTTGACCCGTTTCACAGCGTAGTTCATGAGGGACAGCCTACGTCGACGTGATGTATTTTGCATCTAATTTTAAGCAAAACGTTACCCGTCTTGCTTTGTACTTTTGAAATAAAAATCTTTCGCTGATGTACTTACCGACGTATGTTATGTACAGAATTACCGCACGATTAAAGTATCAAATATTTTCGCCTCTCACGCACGCTAAAACTGAACACGAAAAGTGTGTATGCTCGTAAATAACACGATACGCCAAGAGTATTCGCGTTCACATCGTCGCTTTCGGGACCTACCTTACAGTTTCAACCCGTTCCAACAAGGCACTTTTCTGTCGCCGCCTGAACGCTTGCGGAACCGCCTCAGCGCACCCACGGTCCAAAGTAACACATTTGCGGAACAGCATTTTTTTCAGTTTCGTACGAAAAGTGCCACGCACTTGAAGCATCTGTTAACATTTCATAGTACACAGGGAAGAATACAGGATTTTTCCGAAGGAGGATCAGCTTTTGGGAGAACCTGATATGTGGTCTTCTTGGGGTATGAATTTTTAAAAAAAGGGGGAGGGGGGGCGCGGTCAGGCTATCTGGGCCGCCCCATTGAATTTGGCAGTGATAGCACATGAAATCCTTCATAAATACGCGCAGTGAAGCGCTGCGCGAGCAGAGTGCCCCACCAAATGCTACCTTGTTGAACTCCACCATCGAAAACAAACTAAAAGCAACACGCTACAGCACAATTGGTCCGCTCGCTGAGAATCGATGACGCGCACGAGCGACCTGTCTAACATTTAATTGTTATTGCAATGTAATAAACAAAGTAATGTTGCCAACAGCAGCGCAGGCATGCGCGAGTAGTCGCGATGCAGCTTCGAAGCTCGTACACGAAGCCAGTTTGCTCATGCAAGCACACTGCGCGACAACTGTCTCCTTCAGGCATGACACGAAAGAGGTGTTCTCTGGTGAGTGCTGGTGCTGTCAGATACCGCATCTATGAAGAACGGCGAACGTGAACACGGCGTCAGTCGTAAGCAGTAGCCGGAGCAACGGAACAATCTGGTGCTTCTCGTCGGCTGCGAGGAAAAGTATATAACAACGTGGAGGTTAATTTCCTGCAAACCTTTTTACAGCATCCCAATTTCCTCAATCTGAGCAACACGGGACACGAAAACAAGCCGGCATTGCCGTTCATGAGCGGCCATACGTTGATACGTACGCTTCGGGAGTACACATGCGGAGCGCGCTTAGCCTTCAACACGGAGGAAATGCACACGGCGGCCGCTAGATGGCAGCAGATCTTGCATAAGGTCTATTGCCTGCTGCGTGGGACCGCGCAAAGCGGGGAAACACTCAGAAACTTCCCGATGATGGGATGGTGGCGCCCTCGCAAGGCCTTGCTGCGGAACTCTGTGGCTGTTTTGCTTCTAACTGCGTGACCATGCCGCCGTTCGCATTCGGTCTATAAGTGCATTGCACTTCAAACATTTGATTTGGGGCAGTTTATAATCGATCTAAACTCATGGGGCTGCGTTGCCGTAACCTTGCCTGCGGAGCGGAAGTGTCTGTTGGCCGACATTGATTTTTCTACAATCGTACAGTGCACTTCCCTCTCCAACGGATACTTGAGCGTTATTGCGCTGGAATGACGGATTTCCAATCCAAATCCTTGGGCGGGGCACTCCATCTAATTTAGACGAAGGTGAGGTAAACAAGAGTTACAGTGCCACAAAGGGCTCGGCCCCTAATTTAAAGAAGCGACAGCTACTCACTAGTTAGTAGCAGGAAAAGCATACAAAAGTTACGGCGTTTTTCACTGATCGATTTGGAGCAGCATTTCTTGCTCCTCGGCGGCAAATCCACTTCAAGTGCGTAGCACTTAGGGTCCCGGCTTGTCGTCAATCCACTGTATTATGCCGCATGGTCACGCAGGGGTCAACACAGGCTTAAGTCAAGGCTACCAATGCTCAAAACCAGTGCAGGATAAATTGACAAGCCCCCAACATAATATAAACTAGAGATATTACTATGTATTAATCGCAAAGATTTACCTGAAATTGCGAAAAAGGCCTCTGACGCACCTGTCTGATACCCGCGTCGTCCAGAGGGGTGCCACCACCCTGACAAAAGCGCGCGATCACCAAGGGCATCACTGGGTTGCCCATGCTACGCGCTTCCTCAGATTTCACGTTAGTGTAGCTGCATTAGGCGCAGGATTTATAACTACGCCGACACAACATAAGAACGACAGTAGCGCAGGATTTTTTCACTGGTTGACCCGGAGTGGGTTCGCACTTTCCACTGGTCGTTTCAGAGAAAGTTGCACCGTGCCTGATCTCTCTCAATTGCTCAGCCGCCAAGTGACGGACTCGGTAGGACATAGAAAGAGCGGCATACGTCCTTTCTGTCAGTTTCCAAGCAACTGCGGATTTTGCCCTGTACGGGCCAGCAAACTTAAGCTTTTGTAAAGGCTGTGTAAACCTTTTCGCTCTGTACATGCACAGACGCTGCACGGCTTCCTGCTTTGTACACCGACGTAGCCTACCAGCATTCTCGGGAAGAAAAGCCTTCTCGAGTACCCCGCTGACTTTCGACAGTTTTCTGTATGTGTTTAGTCGAATACCTCAAATAACTATCCTTCTATGCTTTGACGACCATCCCATGGCCGTCCAGCAGGCCAAGGGTGCCTCCAAAGGCCAAGGGCTCGTGGCCACCATCTAGGTGGGGTTGGCCCCCCTACCAATCTGCCGACACCCAAAATAAACGTTATTTCTCTCTCTCCATTTCTATGCTCTACACAAGATCAGGCAGTTTTAGAATAGCTTACGCTAAGATGGTGGTCGTTGCGGGGGCCCGCTGTTTCCGTCACTTAACGGGGGCCCGCGAGAGGATAGGGTATGACGCATGCGCAGTGGCGGCAAAGCTCAGGCAAAGGTATGCGTACGCTATTCTTAAAGCTTTCACTGCTAATCTCGAGATAACTCGGGCGACGACTCACGCAGAACTGCCAATCGCGAGTGTACTCGTTTTGCCTCTTTAAAGGGCCCCTAAACCACGCAGAGGTCGAAATTTAGTTGTGGCGTTGCAGTTCTGCACGAGTCTACTGCGAACGCTGGCGGAGTTGCACGCGCTTCTCGTTCCGCTCTTTCCTTCGCAAGGCTGCGTTGGTCGGCTCGTCTATCCACCTCTCCGGGTGCCCTTCCTCAGCGTACCGAGGTGGAAACGCAAGAAACTCGCGCATCTGCTAGTAGAAAGCAGGCTCTTGTTCGCCCTCTGACAGCGTGTCTTGCTCGCGACGTCACCTAATCATACAGGTGACGTCATGACGGCTGTTGTCAAGAGAGGAAAGGCACGGAGAGGAGCAAGCGAGTGTCTGTCGGTGGTTTAGGGGCCCTTTAAAGCACTCACTGGCACTTTATAAACTTATGCAAAAAAAAGTAATGCGGCTGTGTTGCGCCGTCTATGGAGAGAGCATATAAACAAACATAACTTGTACTGAAATCTTTTACACTAGAGGGAGCGCATGCTTGCACATCAACGTCGGCTCGCGTCTCTTTGCCAACGTGTCGCTAGCGCCGCAATGGCGAGCCAGCGTGCCACGTGCACGCGCTATTGGACAGAAGAAATTCAGGAGGTTTTCACTAATGCGAACTACGAATAAAATGGATACTTAGTGTCTCAGCTGCTCTGAATTACTGAATAATTACCTTTTAGTTTATTTGATGTTAAAAATCAAGTCGTCAGTTTATTCACGGCTTGTAATGACTGCCACTTTTATTTTTATGACATAAACCACCATAAAAATATTTACATCTCCTCAACAGTATCCTACTGCATTACTAACCGCAAATTTTCGCATAACGTGCTGAAAAAAAAACCCGACATGGAGTGTGCAGCAGTGCCAAAAAAACAAAACTTCCGGCAGTAAAATAGTTAAACTCCCTATTATGATAGGTGGTCTTAATATCTACACGCCGCTTTCTTGTTCGGACAGGTAAAAATGTACTTTACTTACTCGGAGATGAATTAAAAACATGGTTTACACTTCTGTATTAGAGAATAATCAATGAAGTGACCGAAAGATTATCGGGGTACATCGCTTGCTGCTACTACTATCGCAATCTTTGAAAAGGCGAATAGGGAACGGAATAACTTCCACGCTCACTGTCGATGGAGCCAACTGAGCAAACGCACCTCTAGTTTAGGTCAATCTGCGAAGCCTCCGTGAAAGGTCTAGTTATCAGCTCGAGTTCGGCTGATTGTGTAAAGTGGCTTTACTTCTAACGTGCACAAACCAGTGTACTATGAAATTAAATTAAGGTTTGACTTTATCCTTTAGGCAAACGACTGCAAGATGAGGAAAATTCTTGAAATGGCGCCAATTAAAGGTCTGCTACGAATTCATCCCCAAACAAGGTGAAGGATCTGCCAAAAGAAGCACTGATTGCCATAACGATGAATGAATCAATGAATTTATAATGAAGGAAAAATTCAGGCGGCATCGCCATTGCGACAAGGTTGAGATTGAGACTGTTGGTAAACCTTTGGGAGTCGTCCAGGTAGGTTTTCATAACCTCAATGCAGTTGTCTAAGTTGTGCGTAGGCGTAGTGTTATTGTAGCTCTCCAGGGTCGAGTCCTTGACAACGCTTAAGGAATTTCAAGATGTCATAGTGACGCCGTAGTAACGGATGGCCACTACTGTGTATTTAGGTGTGTATCCTCTATTCTCATGAAATTTGTGCTCTTGTACATGTCGAGGACTGGCAAATAAAGAAAAAGCGAGAAAGAGGCTGTTTAGCCCAGCCGTGAAGGCACTCGTATTCGGAGCGGGGAGGCCTTCTTTCGGAACCCGGCGTCACCAAAAAAATTCACTGTGGTCTATACATTCCTGTATTTTTTTGGCATCCAGAATCGTCTTACGTGACATAGGGACGAGCAGACGGACAGTTTTCTCGTTGAGACGGCATAAAAATACTTGCGCACTACCATTTCGCCATCTACAAAGTCAAGGACGCAAGAGTATAGAGGGTAGGGCAGGGAGAGTTATCGTTGCTTTAAGCCTCCTCAGGCAGAGTTCTAAGAAAAAATACACGCCAAATATCCTTTCAGAGATGTCTCAGTGATGCGCAGATGTTGAGCTTTATTTTAGGTTACAGCTTTGCCTAATACGCTGTTTTTGAGGGGCGCATGGGCATGGCGTCTTCCGCCTGGTTCCTAGCGTTCGGCAGCGTCTAGAACGGTCCTGCAGTCGCCACACCTCGCGACCACTGAAGCGCGAATTTTGTAGTATAATTTCTCAGAGTATCAGTTTTCCTTGTATGTAGTATACTGTATGTCGGCTTTAAATCTTGTGCTACAGATGGCTTTCAAATGCGTAGGCATCTTCATGCCGACTCAACGAGACAATTGGTCGGCCGGCCGGATGCTTTCCCACGTAAGACGATCATCGTTACAAAGAAATGAATGTGTAAAAGAAATGAAATTTTCCGGGCGTTGCTGGTCTTGAACGCAGGCTTCGAACCTCGTTATATGCTCTCCATAAGTGCCACTTCATAGCGACATTCACATTTACAATTTGCTCCAGCAACACTCATTGTTAGACGAGCTTTTAATCACTTGAAGTGAATATAATCGCCTGGATTTATGTCTTGTTTTGTTTTACATCATATGTTGTTGATCGCATGACTATTAAATTGCAACAATTATAGTTAGTATTAAACAAAGTAGATATCATTGATGAAACCTTTACGCACTCGTGCTTTCCATCTCTGTTCCGTCTTCCAAGCAAACAAATAGAGCCCAGACTCCATTTGTATGGAAGTTGGAATCGCATAATCTACGTATGAGTGTAAATTGCGTCAACTTTTTTTTGAAATATCAGCCCCCGCAGTGGTAAAGTGGTTACGGTGCTCTGCTGCTCACCCGAAGGCCGCGGGCTCGAATCCAGCCCGTGGCGGTCATATTTTCGATGGAGAAAATGCTGGAGGCTCGTGTACGTAAATTTAGGTGGAAGTTAAATAACCCAGCTAGACGAAATTCCCAGAGTCTTCCACAACCACGTCGTTCATATTCATATGGTATACTCATACGTTAAATTCCACAAAATAAAAAAAAGGTAATTTTGAATGCGCCCGCCAAAAATGGCTATTAATCGACTAATACACGAAAGTATTCCGACCGATAAGGCTTAAGCAATTAGTGGCTAAAATGGTGAATGATTATGGTCAATCCATTAAAATTTGGGCCAGCTGCGCAATAGTAACAGCGCAGCTGGTTCCCTCCATTCTTCCCACCTCCTCACCCTCACTTCCCTTTCCCACTCTCTGGCAATACTATACTATACCGTACAAAGCCAGGCCTCGTCGCCATGTCTCGGAAAAGCTAGGCTAAGCACACAGGCGTGGCAACGGGATGGGCGAGGAGGCAAAGCTAGGCAGAGCATCGGCACTCCGCTTACACGGTGTGGCGCGCGTAGATATCAAGATAGATGCGAAACTGTGGCTATGGGCAGCACTAAGTGGCAAAGCTATAGTCGGGTACAACTTTAGAAAAAAGGAGAGGCCCCGCCCATATGACCGAAGCGCGGCAGCCGATTGCCTCCGCGGCAAAGAAATAGTCCCGCTTCTTCTCCTTGAGCGGAGGCACCGGCCGTCCGGCTCGTGACGTCAGTCTAGAGCGCGCGCCCATTGGTGGAAGCGCGTGTGCATCCGCCTTTGAGGTGCGAATGCCGCTTTTTTCTAAAGTTGTACCCGACTATAGGCAGATTGCACTGTAAAGAATTCGGCCAAGCTAGGTAGAGCGCGCAGCTGCTGGGAGGTGGTGGGTGAGGGGGAGTTGGCGAAGCTGGCTACGCGTTCATAGGCGACACATGGTGACGTCATCGCTTCGGCAAGTTTTTTTTTTTTTTTTGCGCACAACTAACGGCGTGACCTCCGGCTTAAACAGCTTCGCCGTTAAAAACAATTGTTTTAACCTGATATCGGGTGACCGCGCCCTAAGCCTGCACCCAAGAATGCTCTTCGTGGGGGCAGTTGGTCACGCATAAAGCCGAAAGAAATGCTGGTGAAACGCACTGTTGCAATATGATATAAGCGAAGCCATCGAACCTGCACTGCCGCCAGGGCTTGTAATCAAAACCTCTGGCGTCGCCGAGAGTGGGGCGACGCCTATGCTGTCGTGTTCACCGAGCAACTTGGTCTACACTCCCTTCGATGAGCGCACATAGCCAACAGAGCTACGCCGTAAAATCGGATAAAACCAATGCGACAAGTCAACATCAATTACGGCCCTACCATTTCTGCTGGCCACGTTTTCTGTTTTGCACATCGAAGCGCATATGTCGGACGAACTGAGCAAGACCTGAAGTGGCGTCCCGACTTGCGTTGGACGCTATGCATTGGTTCAAGCAGTCTTTTTCATGGGTACCACTAAGCGTCCACATAATACGTCCGTTTAGCAGCTGATCTGTTTGAGTGTGAGGTTCAGCAGCTGTCGTTTCAGTAAGCTCGGAGGGTATGCGCCACAGGAAGCGGGTATATGCCAAGCAGCTGCTAGCACAGCATAGCCATGCACAGTATAGTATAGCAAGAGGGTGGGAAAAAGGAAATGCAGCTAAGGAAGAGTGATGCAGAGGTGAGAAGAAAAGGAGGGGAGAGGGGCAAAGCATGGCATAGCTTTGTAGAGTATAGTTTAGCAAGGGAATCGGAAAGGGTTGTGCGACCGAGGAGAATTGATGTAAGGGTGAGAAGGAGGTTAATGAGGAGGAAAATGATGAGGTGAGAGAGTAAGCCATAGCATAGCCATGTACAGTATGGTATAGCAAGGGGTGGGAAATACAAGTGAGAGTGAGGAGTGATGCGAGGGTTAGGAGGGGGACAGGAGGAAAGAGGGCGATATAAAAAGAGAATGAAGAATGAAATAATGAATAAAGAAGAAAAAGAAGGAAATGTAGAAAGAGATAAAGAAAGAAAGATCACAAAAAGAAGAAAGACTCCGCCGCGGTGGTGTAGCGGTTACGGTGCTCGGCTTCTGACAGGGGCGTAGCCAGGGGGGGGGGGGAGGGTTGGGGGGTTGAACCCCCCCCCCCCCCCGAAATTTTTCAGTTTTGCTTGCGTATATATACACGCACACATAAAGTATGGTTGAACACCCCCCCCCCCCGAAAAAAATTTCTGCCTACGCCCCTGGCTCCTGACTCGAAGGTCGCGGGTTCGATCGTGGCCGCGCCAGTCGCACTTCGATGGAGGCGACATGCTAGAGGCCCGTGTGCTTTGCGATGTCAGGGCATGTAAAAAACACCAGATGGTAAAAATTTGAGGAGCCCTCCACTACGGCGTGCCTCATAATCATGTCGTGGTTTCGGCACGTAAAATCCTAGATATTATTATTACAAAGAAGAACAGTATGATGAATAAAGATGAAGAAATAACTGAATCTGTGTTCTCCAGGTGGTGGCGCTTGCTTTCACACACGTGGAACTGCCTTTAAAGGGGTCCTGCAACGCTTTTCCAGCATTGTCAGAAAACGCTGCCGATCTGCAATCGAGGCTGCTGAGAAGACGCCAGGCAAACATTATAGCGCTGGACGCGGCCAGGAATTTACAATTTTTTCTGAAAGTCAGCTAGAACTCGTACCCCCTTGTTTCTACAAATGATGCCACATACCCAAATGACCACACCATATACCCAAATTCATGGCCATTGGCTGATTTGCTCCTCGTGAGCTGCACAGTCACCGACGCTGCCGTGAAAGGCAGCCCCATGTCCGCGCGCGCGCCCGCGATCGCACTGAAACTAAGCTGCAATTTCAAAGAAGAACAACCAAAAAGTGCTTAAAATGATGACGCGCCTGACGTAACCTCTTTCTCTCGTGCTATCCCTCCCGGCTTAGCTTCCAGCGCGCTCGTCGGGAAGGGAGAAAAGGGAGCAAGCAATTACAACGTGCGACAAATTTCTGTAACTCCGCTCGTACTTCACGGATTCTCAAAATTCTTGCGGCGGTCAATTCGTGAGACAATAAACTGATTTAATGAAGCCATCCTGTGGCTTCAGGGCTGCTTAATATTTTTTCTCAATGATAGAGATCGCTTGCAGTTACCATTCGCGTCGGTGAGAAAACGTTTCCTGAACGATCACTAAGGAGCAGGCTTGTGAGAATACTGAAATTTCATCTCGAATTGAGTCGCATAGTACCTAACATTGGTGAAGAATATCGTATGTCCAAACAAATATTGAATACAGAAAAATTTATTGAAAATTGTAAGGAAGAACAAATAAATAAGATGAAACGTCACCAAGCTATGGCGAGGTGGTAGCTTTAATGCGCGCTTGTTCAAAAGTTTTTTTTTTTTTTCAGTTATGCGCGGAGGATTGTTGTGAAAAGAGCAGCCCTTCCAGTCAGTAGCGGCACTCCTAACCTCCTGACGACTAAGACGGGGAGGGGTGGGGTGACGGTAGCTAGTTTTTTTTCTATGGTCGCGCAATACGGCACATATGACAACGGTAAAGTTGTGCTTCATCATCATGAATGTTCCGGGCCCACCAGCCTTCGGGTGCCCGTTCACAGCTACGCGTTAACGGCGCCGGAACGACGGGAGTTGCTGAACGAGTGGTGCGGTGCGGCAGTGGCGACTGCATAGCGTGAACAACTCTTCACAAGTGAAGCCATTCACCGAGGATATCCCGGGCGAAAGTGGGAACGTTTTACGTCGCTTCCGACGTACGCGACCGAACAACGCAAAACCTCAGCGCCTTCGTTTTGGAAGCGAAGTTGTGAAGGGCTGCACACTACTCTGGACACTTGTCTCGCGGGTATGAATTCCCTATTTTTTTCGTGCGGTTTTGACATAATCTTCTTTAGAATAAAATGCGCACACTTTTGAACCTGTATATCGATGAAAGTTTTAACGAAAGGTCTACTGTTAGGATGTTATTGTTAGTTTTAGCCAGCCTAACCAAGTTGCACTATTGGCCTTTGTAGCGTTTTCGATATTCCTCCTGTCGAATTATTCAAAACATCCAATACTAGTTTTTCGAAAGTCTAATCGAATTATTCGATTAGGTATTCTTCGATTCTAATTCGAAACTCGAGTATTTCACTTCCGTGCCCAAAGTTCGAAGCGCCCTCTAGGCAACTGAAACTTTTTCCCAAAATATAGCGCCCCAATAACTACCCCTCACATTCACATATACTGGCACAATATTTTCAGCATGATCGGAGATTGTCGAAAATTTACCAGGCACAGTTGATATGGAATGACATATATATATATATATATATATATATATATATATATATATATATAGAGAGAGAGAGAGAGAGAGAGAGAGAGCGATAGATAGATAGATAGATAGATATTTCTGTGACCAGTTTACGACTGTTAAAATCATGACTACCGCCTGCCCGCCTGCACAACACAAAGCGTGGCATAATTTCTCAAGTGATTACGTGGGTTTCGAGTCCCCAAAGTGAATTAAAAACAATAGAACTAGAAACTAGAAACGACAACATCCGATGTGAACTAGACATCGCTCCACATAATTATCAGACACGAATTTCAAGGGCTATGCTTTTGGGTACTGCACGCGCCAGAAACGCTTGCAGAAGCCGAAAGCCCACTGTAACCGCTACGTTCTGGTCATCCCAGGAGAACTTCCGCCTTGCCAAAATTTCCTGCAATATATCAAAGATTCCCTTTTTCTCGTCCATCCAAAGTGACGGCTCGAATTTCCACGATAAGGGCAAAATTCCCTGCACGGAACATCACTCATTTGGCTACTGCTCCTGTCTGCACACTCCAGCATGTGGATTCGTGTTAACACAACGATTTTTCGCTAAACAAGTCAAGAAAGCGTGCCTTAAGATGAACCACAGGTGCACCTTGTCCATGGACCCAAATGAAAACAGGCACAGCTCGCTTGAGTGATGCCGCAAAACCTCCGTGAAAGGTCTAGGTATATCTAAGGGTTCGGCTCCTGCGTAAAATAGATTTACTTATGACCTGCGCAATCAAATGCACCACAGAAAAGCAACTTACATTTCCATTTTATCCTTTAAGCGAACGACTACAAGATGAGGATGATGTTTGGAATGGTGCCGATTAAATGTGTGCCACGAAATCATCCCCAAACCAAGGGCAGTATTTACCAAAAGAAGTTCCGATAGCCATAACAATGAATTAATGACCGAACGAACGATCGAATAAATTAATGAATGAATGGTCGTGCGAATGAATGACTAAATGAATGAACGAATGAATGAATGAAAAGACCAGGCAGAATCGCCTTTAGAAGTCGTTCAAGGAGGTTTTATTAACCTCAATGGTGTAACCTAAGCGATTTGCAGGCGTAGCGGTTGATTGTAGATGGCCAACGTCGAATACCTTAGAACTCTCAAGAGGTCAAAATCACGACGTAATAGCAGACGGCCACAGTGTCTATTTTGTTTGCGTATCCTCAATTATCATGAAATATGTGCTGTCGTAAATGTCGAGGACCGGCAATAAAAAAAAGCAAGAGAAATCGTATTTTAGTCCAGCGGTTAAGGCACTTGTCTTCCGAGCGCGGGTGCCTTGGTTCGAAACCCAGCACTACCAAGAAAATTTGGTTTATTGGATAGATTTACTTAATGCTTAAAGCCAAGGCGGCAACATGAACTACGGCACCTCTTTTTATGGTGGCGGCGTTTTCTATTTTGCCACATCAGACGCGCATATGTGCGAAAACTCTAGCAAGACCCGGAACGGCGTCACGACCTGCAGTCGCCGCTACGCGTTCGTTCAACCACCGTCTTTTCAATTCGTCTTGACCACTGAGCGTGCACACAGTACGTCCTTTTAACACCTAAACTGTTTAGTCTTGAGGTTGAGCGGCCGTCGTTACAGAAAACTCAGCAGACATGCGCCAGAGGAAGCGGGTATGATCCTAGGAGCTGCTAGCATAGCGTAGCCGTGCACTGTATAGTATAGCAAGAGGGTTGGAAAGGGAAAGGGATTCACGAGGAGTGATCTGAAGGTGAGAAGAAGAAAGGGAAAGGAGAGGGTAAAGCGTGGCATAGCCTTGTATAGTATAGCTTAGCGAGGAGATTGCAAAGAAAAGAGACTGTGAGGACGACTGTAGTAAGGGTGAGAAGGAGGTAAAGGAGGAGGAAAAGAATGAAGGGAGAGGATATGACATAGCATAACCATGTACAATATAGCATTGCAAGAGGTGGCAAAGAGAAGTTAGGGTGAGAAGGAGTGATGCAAGGGTTAGAGGGGGAAAGGAGGAGAGAGTGAGAAACGCAAAGAGAAAAAAAAACAAAGATGAAAGTGTAGGTCGCGGTACTGTGCGGGTTACGGCGCTCGGGTGCTCACACGAACGTCGCGGGTTCGATCCTGGCAGCGGCGGTCGCATTTCGATGGAGGCTAAATGCCAGTCTCGTGTACTGTGCCATGTTAGTGCACGCTAAAGAACCCCAGATGGTCCAGATTTCTGGAGCCCTCCTCTACGGCGTGCCTCATAATCACATCGGTGTTTCATAACCCCTCATAACCCCAAGTATTATATTAGAAACAAGAAATAAGCAAAGTGTAATGGAGAAAGACGAAGCAAGAACTCAATCTGCGTTCGACAAGTGGTGACGCTTGCTGGCCATCTCCGCTGTTTACTCAGATTTCATACATGTGGAACGGCCTTTAAAGGGGCCCTGCAACACTTATTCAGCATGGTCAGAAAACGCCGCCGATCGGTAGCTGAGGATTCTGAGATCAGGCGAGCCAAAACTTATAGCGCAGTACGCGGCCTGGAATTTACAATTACTTCTCGAAGTCAGCTAGAAATCGCTCCTTCTTCTTACTCCAATTGATGCTAATAGCCAAATTCACGGCCATTGGCTGATTTGCGCATCGTTAGCTGCACAGTTACCGAGGCCTCCACGTGCCCGCTCATGCGTTCGCGATCAATCTGAAAGTGAGCCTTGCGTTCGAATAAAAAAAAAATGTTGCAGTTGCTTAGCTCGGCTATGCCCGGATAACGTAGCGTTAGCAAAGGTTCAGCAGATTGTTCTTAGCTTTCCTGATTGTGTAGGATTAGCTTGATCATCATGCTTGCTGCCGCTCCAATGACACACACATGGTATGCATAATATATGGCACATGTATATTTGTTTTTCCTGGCAACTACGTCGGGATCCGATGAGTAAAGCAGCATTTGAGCTCTCCTTCTCTATGGCTAATCCACACTGGCAAACGCCAGTCAGAGGCGCTATCAAGCTGCTCCAGCGCAGTCTCAGACGGCGACTGCACAGCGAAGGCGAATAGCTGCGCGCGCGCAGGCGCCATTACGGCTGCCTCGGATACGACGTCGCTCCTCTGGAAAGCGCGGAGCGGCGGCAGCGGCGCAGCACGGTTCTTGAGGAGCTACGCAGAACTGGCTCGGCAAGGCCAGTGTAGCTAACGCTACAAAAAAAAAGAAAATGATGTCATATCGCGCGCGAAACATACCTTCTTTCCTCCTTGCCATGCTTCCCTGCTTAGCTTTCAAGCGCGCTAGTCGGGACCAGAGAGAAAGCAGAAAACAATTACAGCGTGCAAAAAAGTCTGTAACACCGCTCGTACTTGGAGGATTCTAAAAATTTTCGTCGGTAGATTCATGAAGCATTAATTCATTTAATGATGATATTCGATGGTTACTTCGAAACGTGTTTCAGGGCCCGTTTAATTTTTTTCTCGGCGATCGAGATCCCTTGCAGATGCCAACCGCGTCGGTTGCAAAATGTTTCCTGTACGATCACTAACAACTAGAAGATAAGTGCTCGTCGTGTTTAGCGTCGATGCCTCTGCTGCTACGAGTGCCTACTACTTCATGCGCAGTGGTAACAAAAACACCGTACTGGGCGCGGACGCACGGCACGCGCGAAAGAGAATACGGAACTACGCTGCATACAGAAACTTGCGGTGGTAATACTTGCGAATTATTATTCGATTAATCATGCGTGTACCAATCATTAAGTGTGCCAGAAAACAGTTTACTATCATCGTCGATGTCCACCTTTCATTCAATCGACTTATTCGAATAAACCTTTCCATCAATCGGTTTACAGAGTGACCAGTGTGACGCGAAAATTCCGGAACCAATATAGGCTGCTTAGCAAGAGCCGCGACAGTTATGCTGCGGCGAGTGCATAGTGTGTCAATGGGAGCGACTGTCTAGTGTCGACTGTCTTCTCGAGTTCCAAGTAATGACGCCAACTGTCGAAGTCAAGCGCCTCCCTTCTCTTCCATCGCACAGCGCATGCATTCCACCGCGCAAGAAGCCTTGGCGAGGGAACACACCGTGAAAACATTTCTTACATATGTTCCTTCGACGTATCGGTCCAAACCGCGTCAGTAAAAAAAAAATATGCAGGTTAAAGCCTTAGATGTATCATCAAACAGCGAAAATTGACCGGCCTCCTGCGTTCTTGGCGTCAACATGAGTGATCCAAAAGATCCATCATCTCTTTGACGCCAGAGATAGCCAAAATTTGTAGCGTCATTATGACGTCATCACGTTACATCGTCGCTTGGTCCGCATATCGCACAATTTTCCATGCATACTCCGCGAAAAATCCAGTATATTTCCGTGCACAATGGCAGCAAGGAAAACATTCGCACGCATATATATATATATATAATATATATATATATATATATATATATTATATATATATATATATATATATATATATATATGGTCAAGTGGTCGTGACGTGGACGAAGGTAGCAGTCGGCGTGTCCAAGATGGAACTTTTTTATTTTTTATAGTCAACCTGCAGCAATACACACTGCATCCTGATAGCGGCGAACAAAGCGTCGGCCATCGAAAACCTGATCATGGCTGGTACGCGCCTTATTTTATCCATCACGCATTGAACTTTCCAGCCTTATCACTGTTTGCGCAAGCTCCGGAATAGTCTTGACTACTCGCGTCCTGCGCGCAATGCTAACAAAATGATTTACTACAATCGCTAAGCTTCTCGAACACTGCGGCGCCGTCAGCGTCGAGCGTGGCTAACCGTCCTTGCGAGTCAGATCCGAATACATCACAATAAAACAAGAAGCGGTCGTGGCAATATAAATATATATATATAATATATATATATATATATATATATATATATATATATATATATATATATATATATATATATATATATATATATATATATGAGAGGTGGTACTTCAAGAAAACTTCATTTGTTACGTCGGCGTAATAAATGAAGTTTTCATGAAGTGCTACCTCTCATACTTGTGCGGCAACCAAAGGCAACCACTCTATCTTCTCTTTTTTTCCCTGGGGTTTAACGTCCCAAAACCATGGTTTAATTATGAGAGGCTAGGTAGTGGAGGGCTCCGGAAATTTCGACCACCTGGGGTTCTTTAACGTGCACCTAAATCTAAGTACACGGGCCTCAAACATTTTTGCCTCCATCGGAAATGCAGCCGCCGCGGCCGGCATTCGATCCCGCGACCTTCGGGTCAGCAGTCGAGCTCCATAACCACTAGACCACTGTGGCGGGGCGAAACCACTCCTTAAAGTGTATATATATATATACCTTAAAGGATATATAGATACAGTAAAACCTCGGTGATACGAATCTCGCGGGGTTACCAAAAATATTCGTATCATCTGAAATTCGTATCACCAGCGAACATGGAAAATTAGTATGCGACAAAAGAAAGTTGGCATGCGTTTTGATTTAGTGTTTCTCAGGGCTGCAGCGACGTCATGAACAGCTCTGAATGATTGCCAGTAAAGTTTTTAGACGTAAACGATCAAACTTGTGCTCGTAAATGTACGGTGCATGCGCGCGTGTGTAAATAATGAACCAGATGTGTTGTGCCCCGTGACCGCTAGTAGCCCCTTCCGACTCTTACTACGCTTTTCTGCATGACACCATAACTGCGGCGAAAGTGACTTAAGAAGCGCTTTGCACACGATCGATAGAGACCAAGCTCCTTCGCCAAGACCGTCCGCTTCGTCTCTTGGGGTCTTCGTCCACGTTTCATGGGACTTCATGACGGACCCGCAGCCAAAGTTTCAGTCTTGTTTCATAGAACGTCTGATTTCGGGGACGTGGCTTGCATCGACGTGGCAGGCACGTGTTAACGCATTACAAAGACGCTGCTGCCTCGAGCACAGGAGCACGCGTCAACGCGTCGAAAAAAAGCGCGACGTCAACGTCATCTGTAATCTAAACGCGAAGGCGCATAAAGGCCTCCGACATTCGCGCGCACTATCTCGGAGACAACGACGCACCGCTGATGGCCCCGCACCGACGCACCGCGCTCTCGCGTGACTGCCGCGTCTTCCGCGACAGCGCGGGCGGCACCTGTTCGTACCTGTGCGCCAGCGTACGTTCGTATCAAACGTCGCGGGGTGCAAATCAATTCGCAACAACCGTATAACAATACATTGCAGGTTAATGGGCCTTGGCCGGGACCACAGCAAAATTCGTATCCCCCGAAATTCGTCCGAGCCGCGATCGTATCACCGAGGTTTTACTGTATATGTATCCTTCAAGGTATACATATATATATATATATATATATATATATATATATATATATATATATATATATATATATATATATATATATATATATATATATATATATATATATATATATATATATATATATCGATAGATAGATAGATAGATAGATAGATAGATAGATAGATAGATAGATAGATAGATAGATAGATAGATAGATAGATAGATAGATAGATAGATAGATAGATATTTGTGCGACCCGTTTACGACCGTTAAAATCATGACTACGTCTTGCCCGCCTGCACAGCCCAAAGCGTGGCATCATTTCTCAAGTGTTTACGTGGGTTTCGATTCCCCAAAGTGAATTAAAAACAATAGAAAGTTCTATAAACTAGAAACGAGAACATCCGAAGTGAACTAGAAATCGCTTCACATAATTATCTGACACGAATTTCAAGGCCTACGCTTTTGGGTACCGCACGCGCCAGAAACGCTTACAGATGCCGAAAGCGCACTGTAACCGCTATGTTTTAGTCATCACAAGCGAACTTCAACCTTGCTAAAATTTCTTGCAATATCTCAAAGATCCCTTTTTTCCTTCCATTCTGACAGCTTGAATTTCCACGATAAAGTGAAAATTCCCTGCACGCAACATCACCGAGTTGGCTAGTGCTCCTGTCTGGACACTCGAGCAGTGGCTTCGAGTTAACACAATGACTTTGCGCTAAACAAGTCAGGAAAGTGTGCCTTTGTAAAGACAGAACCAGCATGACAGCCGTTCAAGCACTGTCCATGGAACCAAATGTAAAGAGGCACAGCTCGCTCAAGTGATCCTGCAAAGCCTCCGTGAAAGGTCTCGCTATATCTAAGGCTTCGGCGCCTGTGTAAAATGGATTTACTTATGGCCTGTGCAATCAAATGCACTACAGAAAAGCAACTTCAATTTCCGTTTTATCCTTTAAGCGATCGACTACGAGATGAGGATAATGTTCGGAATGGTGCCGATTAAATGTCTGCCACGAAATCATCCCCAAACTAAGCGCAGGATTTACCAAAAGAAGTTCCGATAGCCATAACAATGCATTATTGAACGAATGAACGATCGAATGAATGAATGAATAATTGAAAGAATGAATGAATGAAAAGCCCAGGCATAATCGCCTTTACGAGTCGTTCAAGGCGGTTATATTAACCTCATTGGTGTAACCTAAGCGACTTGCAGGCGTAGCGGTTGATTGTAGATGGCCAACGTCGGATACCTTAGAACGCCCGAAGAATTTCAAGATGCCAAAGTCACGTCATAATTACGGATGGCCACCAGTTTCTATTTTGTTTGTGTATCTTCTATTCTCATGAAATTTGTGCTATTGTACATGTCGAGGACCGGCAAATAAAAAAGCAAGAGAAAGCGTATTTTAGTCCAGTGGTTAAGGCACTTGTCTTCCGAGCGCGGGTGCCTTGGTTCGAAACCCAGCACTACCAAGAAAATTTGGTTTATTTGATAGATTTACTGAAGGCTTAAAACCAAGGCGGCAACATAAATTACGCACCTCTTTTTATGGTGGCGGCGTTTTCTATTTTGCCTCGTCACACGCGCATATGTGCGAAAAATCAAGCAAGACCCTGAACGGCGCCACCACCTGCGGTCGCCGCTATGCATTGGTTCAACCGCAGTCTTTTTAATTCGTCTTGACCACTGAGCGTACACACAGCACCTCCTTTTAACACCTAAGCTTGAGGTTGAGCGGACGTCGTTTCAGAAAACTCGGCAGGCATGCGCCAGAGGAAGCTGCTATGTTCCTAGGAGGTGCTAGCTAGCGTAGCCATTCACAATATTGTATAACAAGAGGGTGGGAAAGGGAAGGGGAGTCAGGAGGAGTGATCTGAAGGTGAAAAGAAGGAAAGGAGAGGAGAGGGTACAGCATGGCATGGCCTTGTATGGTATAGCTTAGCGAGGAGATTGCAAAGAAAAGAGACTGTGAGGATCACTGTTGTAAGGGTGAGAAGGAGGTAAAGGAGGAGGAAAAGAATGAGGCGAGAGGATAAGCCATAGCGTAGCCATGTACAATGCAGCATTGCAATGGGTGGGAAATAGAAGTGAGGGTGAGGAGGAGTTATGCAAAGGTTATAGGGGGGAAAGGAGGAGAGAGTGCAAAACTGAAAAGAAAAAAGAAAGGAAGATGGCAGAGAGAAGAAAGAGTCCGCCGCTGGTAGTGTACCGGTTACGGTGCTCTGCTACTCACCGGAACGTCGCGGGTTCGATCCTGGCAGCGGCGGTCGCATTTCGATGGAGGCGTAATGCCAGAGTCCGGTGTACACGTGCCATATTAGTGCACGCTAAAGAACCCCACATGGTCCAAATTTCCGGAGCCCTCCTCTACGGCGTGCCTCATAATCACCTCGGGGTTTCGGCACGTAAAACCCCAAGTAATATATTAGAAACAAGAAATAAGAAAAGTATGATGGAGAAAGATGAAGCAAGAACTCAATCTTCGTTCGCCAAGTGGTGACGCTTGCTGGCCATCTCCGCTGTTTACTCAGATTTCATACATGTGGAACGGCCTTTAAAGGGGCCCTGCAACACTTATTCAGCATGGTCAGAAAACGCCGCCGATCGGTAGCTGAGGATTCTGAGAACAGGCGAGCCAAAACTTATAGCGCAGTACGCGGCCTGGAATTTACAATTACTTCTCGAAGTCAGCTAGAAATCGCTCCTTCTTCTTACTCCAATTGATGCTAATAGCCAAAGTCACGGCCATTGGCTGATTTGCGCATCGTGAGGTGCACAGTTACCGAGACCTCCACGTGCCCGCTCATGCGTTCGCGATCAATCTGAAAGTGAGCCGTGCGTTCGAATAAAAAAAATGTAGCAGTTGCTTAGCTCGGCTATGCCCGGATAACGTAGCGTTAGCAAAGGTTCAGCAGATTGCTCTTAGCTTTCCTTAATATGTAGGATTAGCTTGATTATCATGCTTGCTACTGCTCCAATGACACACACATGGTATTGCCGCGCGTATGTGCCAGTAGCGTCGACAATGAAGCAGCGCGAGGACGCTGGCCTCAGTGCAAGGACGAAGAAGACGTTGTTGTCATTTCAGCTACTGATAAAGCGTATTTGTTGGTCGTTCTCCTTTTGATCGTCGATCCCGCGTCGTTACACTGGTGAAGGTGCTGGGTAAGCTTCATGCTTGGCACGCCTTCGCGGAGCCGACGATCGAGCCCGGAATCACCACCGCGCGTCGAAACACCGGTCCACCGTTTCAGTCGCCGTCGGCTAGGCCTGGCGCCCGAGCTCAATCCCCTGCCAGAAGGTTCCAGCAATCGTCCTTCAACCACCACGGCCACTGCAGCTCCATCGCACGTGACACTGCAGAATCCTATGATTTCTGAGTGTTTTCATGGTGAAGCCTATGAAGTCGCCCACGATTGGCTGGACCAGTTCGAACGCTGTGCGAAATACAATCAATGGACCACCTCAGACGACAAGCTTTCGAACGTCTATTTCTACCTCAAGGACAATGCTCAGACGTGGTACATAAACCGGGAGAGGAGTTTGGCTACGTGGGACGACTTCCGCACCCAGCTGCTCGACACTTTACCAGTGTCGACAGCAGGGAGAATGCGCAACGTCTCCTGGAATCTCGCATCCAGAAACCGAACGAGAGCGTTGCTATGTTCGCTGAAGACATGGCCCGTCTTTTCCGTAGGGCAGACCCTGAGATGCCAGAAGAAAGGAAGTTGCGGTATCTCATGCGAGGAGTGAAAGAGCAGTTGTTTGCCGGGCTTGTCAGAAATCCACCGACAACAGTCGCTGAATTCACTAAAGAGGGCACAGCTGATCGAACGGGCCTTACAGCAGCGATACCGCCAGCATGAACACATGATAAACTCGGTAGCGAGTACCTCAGCCATGACTTTGAGTCACGACAAGCCTCTGCGTGAAGTCATCCGGGAGATTCTGCGAGAGGAGCTTCGGCAGCTCGGTTTGATTCCACCAACAGAACCGACGCCGGCATTATCTCTTGTCGCTGATGTCGTCCGGGAAGAGGTCCGTCAAGCTCTTTCTTCGCCAGGATATGGTGATGTACAACGGCATCTTACTTACGCTGATGCTGTCCTGATGTCCAGTCATCGCACCTCCGACGCCGCCGACTCCGACTAGGCCACCGCCTACCCTGCAAACGCAGCCTGTCTCATCGCCACCAACCTTGCCGATCTCGCCGACACGCAGAATGCCGTACGGTCGACACCCGAACGCCACAACGTGGTTCAACGGAGAATCCCCACTGAACTACCAGCGCCGGAAAACCGATTTGTGGCGTACCGCTGACCGTCGACCGGTGTGCTTTCATTGTGGCGAAGCAAGGCACGTCTATCGAGTTTGCCGTTATCGCGAGGCTCAATACTCAAGATTTCCTCCCCACCCCGATTACGCTACGCATGACGGTCGGCGCACGCACAACGACGCTCCTCTGAGTCTTCCGCCGCAAAATCTCACCACGCCCCGATCACGTTCTCCATCTCCTGCACGGTATAATTCACCGAATCGTCGCAGTTTTGCCGACGTCACCAGAGGCAGGTCCCCTAGCCCGCGACGGGGAAACTAGACGCAGCGACCTCCGGGGGTGGGGTTGCCAATCGTCGAAATTCCGAACAGCCCCCACTACAGACGAACGCCAACTCAAAGACACCGACGCCAAAGACTGCGATTACAACGACGACTACGGCGACTGCGACGAATACGACGAATACGACACCTGCCGATGTAAGCGAAGTGGTCAGCGCTGACCTTGTCATTCACATTGACGGCCATCAAGTGACGGCTCTTGTTGACACTGGCTCCCACTTTTCGATCATCAGCCTACAACTAGCCGACAGATTAAGGAAAGTAAAGACACCATGGCACGGGCCCAATATCAGAACTGCCGGAGGTCAGTTGATGACACCTGTTGGAAAGTGCACGGCCCGACTCATCATCGCGGGTTCAACCTTCGTCGCCACCCTTGTGATTCTTCGTGAATGCTGTAAAGAGCTCATATTAGGAATGGATTTCTTGCGCGAATACGGGGCTGTGATTAACATCCGCGACAAGAGCGTAACATTTGCTTCACACTCGGGCACAGCTAACGATGAGGAAAACCAGCGACCTCGTTTGCGTATCGCCGGTGACGACGTTATACTACTGCCACGCAGTTGCTCCCTTGTACCCGTGCGCTGCGACAGCCTGCAGAGCGCCACTAGCGTCGCTGAACACATCAGTGAGCTAACATTCACTTGCGGCATTTCTATTGCCAGGGCCGTCATCAATATCAGCGATGGATGCGCTGAACTCTTGTTGACGAATTTCAACAAGGAACGCCGACACATCGTTAGTGGCACTGCCATTGCCTATTTCGATGAACTTGCGCAAATCGAAGATTGCCATCTGGCGGAGAAGGTGGCACCGTCTACTATCAATACACCGGCACCTGTTGACGTTAGCCCGACATTATCGGCCATCGAGCGAGACCGCCTTCTTGCGCTGATCCACAAGTTTCACGGCTGCTTCTCATCCACTTCCAGAGTTGGTCAAACACCGCTCACGAAACACCGCATCATCACAGACTCCGATGCCCGACCCATCCGGCAAAATCCTTATCGCGTTGCCCCAAAGGAGCGTGAGGCAATTCAAAAACAGGTGAAAACGATGCTGGAAGATGGCGTCATTCGGCCGTCTAACAGTCCTTGGGCATCGCCTGTAGTACTAGTGAAAAAGAAGGACGGCAGTTTGCGTTTCTGCGTCGACTACAGGAAGCTCAACCAGATCACAAAGAAGGATGTTTATCCTCTGCCGCGTATTGATGATTCCCTGGATAGACTACGAAACGCCCGTTACTTTTCGTCAATGGATTTAAAAAGCGGCTACTGGCAAACTGAGGTGGATGAGAGAGACCGTGAAAAGACCGCCTTTGTCACGCCCGACGGACTTTATGAATTTCAGGTGCTTCCCTTCGGTTTGTGTTCGGCGCCAGCAACGTTTCAGCGTCTAATGGACACTGTGCTATCGGGACTTAAGTGGCAAACCTGCCTGGTGTACCTCGATGACGTGATTGTCTTTTCTGCAACGTTCGAGGAGCACTTAAGAAGACTGGAAACAGTTTTTGACGCAATAAGCTCGGCCGGTCTGACATTGAAACCCGAAAAATGCCACTTTGGCTTTCACGAACTTCAATTCCTAGGTCACATCGTCAGCAGCCAAGGAATCCGGCCCGATCCGGATAAAGTTGCTGCCGTGGCGAATTTCCCGACCCCATCGGACAAAAAATCAGTGCGACGTTTTTTGGGACTTTGTGCCTATTACCGGCGATTTATTGCGGATTTTTCGCGCATCGCATGGCCATTGACCCAGCTTACCAGGGAAGATATCCCATTCGCATGGGGCAAAGACCAGCAACGGGCATTTGACGAGCTTCGCCAACGCATGCAAACGCCTCCCGTGCTCGCCCACTTCGATGAAGACGCGCCAACGATATTGCACACAGACGCTAGTAATGTGGGCCTTGGAGCAGTACTCGTACAGTTGCAGGACGGCAGCGAAAAGGTGATCGCTTACGCCAGTAGGACGCTGTCCCGAACAGAAGCCAACTACACTACGACCGAGAAAGAATGCCTCGCAATGGTATGGGCAGTCCTCAAATTTCGCCCGTATTTGTACGGTCGCTCGTTCACCGTTATCAGCGATCACCATTCGCTCTGCTGGTTAATTAATTTGAAAGATCCATCCGGCCGTCTCGCACGCTGGAGTCTTCGGCTCCAAGAGTTCGACTTCACTGTTGCCTACAAATCGGGAAGACGACACGCCGATGCCGACTGTCTTTCTCGGTCTCCCGTTGAAACAGCAGACCAAGACGACGACGACACGGCCTTTTTGGGAGTCGTGGACACTGCCGCTTTTTCACGACAGCAGCGGGACGACGCTGAACTGCTGCCGCTCATTCATTACCTTGAAGGACGAACCAATAGCGTGCCGAAATTATTTGCAAGGGGGCTGGCGTCGTACTGCTTGCGCAACGACGTTCTTTACAAAAAGAACTTTTCACCTCGTGGCAGCAGCTACTTACTCGTCGTTCCCTCATCGCTCCGACGTGAGGTCCTGCACGCCTGCCACAACGAGCCGACCGCTGGTCACTTGGGCTACACTCGGACATTGGCAAGGATTAGGCAGAACTATTTCTGGCCGAAACTTGCCACGGTCGTGAAAACTTACGTGCAGACATGTCTAGATTGCCAGCGCCGCAAGCCGCCATCCATCAAGCCAGCCGGCCTGTTGCAACCTATTCATGTGCCGACGACGCCATTTGCACAAATCGGCATGGATTTTCTGGGCCCCTTCCCCACGTCTACTACTGGAAATAGATGGATAATCGTCGCCACCGATTACCTCACCCGATACGCCGAGAGAGGAGCTCTGCGACGGGCAACAGCGGCTGAAGTGGCGCGATTTTTTATCGAAGCCATCGTTTTAAGGCACGGTGCTCCCGCAGTTATTATCACTGACAGAGGTACCGCGTTCATGGCCGAGCTTTTGGACACCGTTCTGCGACTAAGTGGTACCGCCCACAGGAAGACAACGGCGTATCATCCACAGACCAACGGGTTAACCGAACGTCTCAACAGGACCCTGGCTGACATGATAAGCATGTACGTAGATGTAGAGCACAAGAACTGGGACGACATCCTACCCTACGTCACATTCGCGTATAACACGGCTCGTCAGGAGACCACTCGGAAGACACCCTTCAGTCTCGTTTACGGCCGTGAAGTTACGACAACATTAGACGCAGTGCTCCCTCACGAAAATGATGGCAATGAGATGGACGCTGAAGAGTTTACACAGCGAGCAGAAGAAGCTAGACAACTTGCCCGGTTGCGAATCAACCAACAACAAGGCTATGACGCCAGACAGTACAATCTCCGACACAGACCCGTCACATACAACGTGGGCGACAAAGTGTGGGTCTGGACACCTATTCGTCGGCTTGGGCTCTCCGAAAAGCTATTGCGAAGATACTTCGGACCTTACACAGTTATCCGATGCATCAGTGAGGTCAACTACGAGGTTGTTCCGGACGGCCTTCAGTGTTCCAAACGCCGAAGATATTCACCAGAAATTGTCCACGTGCTTCGGATGAAGCCATACTTTCAGTGACTAAGTGCGCAGTGTTTTTACCCTGTTTTCTGGGCTTTCATCATCGGGACGATGTTTTTTTTTAAAGGGGGAATAATGCCGCGCGTATGTGCCAGTAGCGTCGACAATGAAGCAGCGCGAGGACACTGGCCTCAGTGCAAGGACGAAGAAGACGTTGTTGTCATTTCAGCTACTGATAAAGCGTATTTGTTGGTCGTTCTCCTTTTGATCGTCGATCCCGCGTCGTTACAGTATACATATTATGTGGCACATGTATATTTATTTTGCCAGGCAACTACTTCAGCACCCGATGAGTAAAGCAGCATTTGAGCTCTCCTTCTCTATGGCTAATCCACACTGGCAAACGCCAGTCAGAGGCGCTATCAAGCTGCTCCAGCGCAGTGTCAGACGGCGACTGCACAGCGAAGGCGAATAGCTGCGCGCGCGCCGGCGCCAGTACGTCTACCTCGGATACGACGTCACTCCTCTGGAAAGCGCAGACCGGCGGCAGTGAACCGCGCGCGGCAGCGGCGGAGTGCGCGGGATGTGCCGACTCCGATGCGCCAGCACGGCTCTTGAGGAGCCACGCGAAACTGGCTCGGATAGGTCAGTGTAGCTAACGCTAATAAAAAATAAGAAAATGATGTCTACTCATGTTGCGCGCGAAACATAACTTCTTTCCCCCTTGCCGTCCTTCCCTGCTTAGCTTTCGAGCGCGCTCGTCGGGATTAGAGAGAAAGCAGAAAGCAATTACAGCGTGCAACAAATCTCTGTAACTCCGCTCGTACTTGAAGGATTCTAAAAATTTTTCGTCAGTAGATTCATGAAGCAATAAACTAATTTAATGATGATATTCGATGGTTACGTGGAAAAGTGTTGCAGGGCCCGTTCAATTTGTTTTCTCGGCGATCGAGATCGCTTGCAGATACCAACCGCGTCGCTTGCAAAACGTTTCCTGAATGATCACTAACAACTAGACAATAAGAGCTCGTCGTGTTTAGGGCTGATGCCTGTGCTTCTACTTGTGCCTGCTACTTGATGCGGAGTGATAACAAAAACACCCTACTGGGCGCGGACGCACGGAACGCGCGACAAAGATTACGGAACTACGCAGCATACAGAAACTTGCTGTGGTCATATTTGCGAATTATTAATTGATGAATCAATTAATCATGCGTGTGCCAATCATTAGGTGTACCAGAAGACAATTTATGATCATCGATATCCACCTTTCATTTAATCGACTTATTCGATTGAACCTTTCCATGAATCGGTTTACACAGTGACCGGTGCGACGCGAAAATTCCGTAACCAAAATAGGCTGCTGAGCAAGAGCCGCGACCGTTACGCTGCGCCGAGTGCATAGTGTATCAATGAGAGCGACTGTCTAGTGTCGACTGTCTTCTCGAGTTCTAAGCAATGACGCCAACTGTCCAAGTCATGCGCGTCCCTTCTCTTCCATCCCACAGCGCATGCATTTATTTATAGGTCTTTATTTATAGGTGCGATAGGAGCTCACGTAGGGGTGGTGGTGTGCTGATATTTATCCGGTCCTGTTTCACCTCGTGCCAGATCGCCATTAAGAGCACTCAGGAAATTGTATGCATAAAGTTATCGCTAAGAACTGGTTCTACGGTCATCCTCATTGCTTGCTACCGTCCCCCAAATTGTGACTTCTCTTTCACCGACGACCTTCATTCGGTACTTACTGATCTCACCTCACGGTTTCCAAACGCCGAATACCTACTTTGCGGCGATTTCAACTTTCCCGATATTGACTGGACGAAATTGACAGCATCGTCAAGACTTTCTAATGATTTCATACAGCTTATCCTCTTGTTCAACTTGATTCAAACCGTTCACCTACCCACACGAGGCAATAGCATACTTGACCTAGTTCTTGTCTCTAACCCTGTTCTTGTCCAGGCCATCACACTCCCGATAGAGCTTAGCGACCACAAAGTTATCACATTCCTCCTATCTATACCCATATCAAAAAATCAACCTATCAAAAAATGCATTAGAGACTATAACAAGGCCGACCTTACCGCCATTAACGGCGAACTTGAATTATTTTACGAACACTTCTGCCAGTCAGCGCTTTCCAGATCCGTTAACGATAACTGGATTTTGTTAAAAGAGCGAATTCACAATCTAATCGATAAGTACGTCCCCTTGGTACGAATTCGTGGTGATGCGGACAAACCGTGGTTTTCCAAACAATTAAAAAGACTATCCCGTAAGAAATGTAGGCTGTTTCGCTCTGCTCGCAATTCGCCTTCAGCAGTAAAGTGGAACAAATATTTAACCTGCTTACGTGAATACACCGATCTTTTGTTTAAATCAAAAAGAAAGTTCCACCATGAAGACCTAAAGAACATCCTCCACTCTAATCCTAAAAAATTTTGGAAAATTCTGAAACCTAAAAACCAATCGCACAACATCACGCTCGTCTTCCCTGACGGCACTGACGTACCACTTTCTCAGCGAGCTAACGTGATGAATTCGTACTTCTCCTCTGTCTTCACCGTCGAGCCCGTCCAGAGCGTGCCAGTGCTACCTCGTCAAAGTTTCAGCAGTATGGCACCGATTGTCATCTCAGCTCGGGGTATTTCTAAACTCATCGACAACCTAAATAGTTCAAGCGCTCCAGGACCCGACAACATACCGTCCAAATTTCTAAAAAGTACGAAACTAGTCTCGAGCAACTTTCTGCAAGTTATTTTCACTCAGTCCCTTTTGGAAGGTCAAATTCCCGATGACTGGAAGATGGCGAAAGTTACACCGGTTTTCAAAAAAGGTAATCGCTCTGATCCGTCCAATTACCGCCCCATATCGCTGACATGCGTGTCTTGCAAAATATTAGAACACGTCATTTTCTCGCACATTGCCCGTCATCTCGAAAATAACTCTTTCTTTTATCACAAGCAGCACGGTTTCCGCCCCGGCTTATCATGTGAAACGCAATTGGCTGAATTCACTACTGACCTGCACTTAAACCTTGATTCCTGCTATCAGACTGACGCCATCTTCATCGACTTTTCTAAAGCCTTCGACCGCGTAGCTCACCGTCGTCTCATAACTAAGCTTTGCACGCTAAATCTCGACCCACTTGCACTATCATGGTTAATATGTTTTCTGACAGCTCGCTCACAGTTCACTTCCATTGGTGGAGAGTCGTCCACTATAACAGATGTGCTTTCTGGGGTTCCGCAGGGATCTGTCCTTGGCCCTCTTTTGTTCCTCATATTCATCAACGACTTGCCATCCGGAATTACATCGTCCATCCGTCTTTTCGCCGACGACTGTGTTGTGTATCGCAGAATCGCCAATAGTACGGATCAAACATTACTGCAGCAAGACCTAAACATTATCGAGGCATGGTGCTCGCGCTGGCTCATGGAGCCAAATGTTTCAAAGTGCAAACACATGATCATCTCTCGCAAAAAATCCAACCATGTCTTCCAATATTCATTAAACTCCGATGGGATATCTCAGGTAGATTCCTACCGCTACCTGGGTGTCCTCATAAACAGCACCTTGACCTGGTCAGACCACATTGTCAAACTCGCAGCAGACTCCTCCAGGACACTTGGATTCATAAAAAGATCTCTGCGGCCCTCCCCTCCCGCTGTCAGGAAACTTGCGTTCGAAACGTTCGTCAGATCTAAACTAGAATTTGCTTCCGCCATTTGGAGTCCTCATCAAGACTACCTCATCAGCTCCCTCGAGGCGCTGCAAAATCGTGCAGCCCGGTTCATATCATCTCAGTACAGTAAACATGCAAGCGTCACTCATATCAAATCGTCTCTTGAGCTAACCCCTCTAGCTGTTCGCAGAAAAACCGCACAGATCAGCCTGTTTCACAAACTATATCACAACTTTTCTCACCTGCATGGCACTCTGCTCATTCCTCCAACTCGCACTTCCCGTCGATTGTACAACTCTAAAAGTTTACAACGTCTTCATGGCTCAACTCAAGCATTTAACAAATCCTTCTTGCCATCAGCCATTGAACATTGGAACAGTCTTCCTGAATACGTTGTTCAAGAGCGCGACCCAGTCAAATTCAGAGCGTTGCTGTCTTCTCTTTTCAGCTGACCTTCGCACATACCTGTTGTTCAACAAAGCTTCTGCTTTTCAATAAAGTTTTTTTATTTTATTATTATTTTTTTATTATTATTTTTAATTTATTTTTGTTTAACCTTCCAGTATCAATTTGTGTTCGCACCTTGCAACCAACCGCGTGTAATAGTTAAAAGTTTTGAAACTTTCACAATCTGCTTTATATTTGTGTTCAACACTGTGCAATGTATATTTACTTCACCGTTATTCTTTAAGCACTGCATTTGTGTCATGACATGTACTTATGATATTTAGTTGCTCCCCCCCCCCTTATGTAATGCCTTGTTTAAGGCCTTTAAGGGGTCAATAAATGATGATGATGATGATTACGCCGCGCAAGAAGCCTTGGCGAGCGACCACATCGTGAAAACATTTCCCATATAGGTTCCTGCGACGTATCGGTCCAAACCGCGTCAGTAAAAAAAAAATATGAAGGTGAAAGCCTTAGATGTCTCATCAAACGCAAAAATCGACCGGCCTCCCGCGTTGTTGGCGTCAACATGAGTGATCCAAAAGATCATCATCTCATCGACGTCAGAGATAGCCAAACTTTGTAGCGTCATTATGACGTCATCACGTGACATCGTCGCTTGGTCAAAGGTGGGCTGATCACGGAGGCAGTGCAAAACCAGGTGAGTCAAAGAAATCTTCCAATGCCTCCGATACTGGAGGCAGTGCAAAGCCACTTTAGGTGCAGAAGTATCTCGGAGGTGTGCGGGGAAGGTTCATTACGCCGACTGAGAAGAGAAAGAAGAAGATGGCTTTCGCCTCCGAGTCGACTTAGGAACTTAGGAAAGGCATTAGGGATGCTCTGAGTTTTTATTTCATCTTTTTGGTGGTTTTTAATCGACGCAAACTTCTGCGGCTCTGCTGCCACAACTATACCTGCAGAGCGGAAGTGTCTGCTGGGCCGACACGTATTTTCCAACAATAGTACAGCGCACTGCCCTCTCCAACGGCTACTACGGCGTAATTGCGTCGGTATAATGCATTGGCTATCCCAATCGTTGGGCGGCTCATTGCTTCTAAAGTTTCAGGTTAGACAAACAAAAGTTCCAGTGCCACAGAGAGCTGGGGATTCGGGGTTTCGGATCCCCAAATTGCCGGCAGAGTTGTCAAAATTGGCTGCAGATTTTTTGTTGCATAATATGGCTTGTGTTTGCATTTAACTGCCTTTAACTTTCACAGTGATGCATTCCTTCTCTCGTTCCTCATGTGAGCGCTGTTTGGCGCGCAAGCAGAGCTCATCCGCAGTCGAAGCGCACTCATGTACTGTGACCGCCCATAGCATCAAGCTGCCGCTGCTGCGGGTTTGTCAAGCGGCTGATCGCAAGACAAAGCTTCCTGAACCATGACACCTGGCTGCGCATTTGTTGGTGTGGAGCTGCTGCTTTGTGATTATGTCGCGTACAATTAGTTTGAAGAACTGTATTCGATTTCTCGCACATGAAGGACGGCACGGTAGCTAGGCTGACTTGGTCACATTTGACACATTATAACTTGTTAGCAACCAAAGTAATGCAACGTTTTTTTATGCAGAATGGTAGATAACGTCGTTGATTTAAATCAGAGGCTTTTAAAGAAATTCAAAACAGCCTTTTTGAGAAAACCATTTTCAAACTTCGGCGTTTTCGGTAAAACACTTACGTTTCAGCCAAATTATCGAAGGAAACGGAGCGCGATAAAACGAAAGAATTAATTTTATGAGAGAGCGGATACATCGAAATTTATATGTACAGATTTTTATTATTCTGAGGTTGATTTGTTTGAAGCAGTAAATTCCTGAAATACAGGCATTTTGTGATATTTACCATGTTTGTGCTTTCTTTCTTTAAAATTGCTTCGACAGGCAAGGGAAATATTAGACTCATAAGATTGTATTTCACTTCATTTTTGAGGATAATAATTATTGTGAACATGAAGTGCACCGTTTTTTCCCCAGGTGTGCTCAAAATTCAGAAATCGAGAAATTCGCAGAAACGTGTATGTTGCAGCCAAAATTTATAATTTTATTTTCCGGTGAAAAAAGAATTTTGCACAAAACTAACTTCGAAACTAATATTCTGGGTCTAATACCTAGGTCTACAGTGAAATTCATCAATCGGGAATGGTGACCCGGACCTCGTGTTCGATCTTAAGAGGACAACCTGCGTACTCGAACATGTGGCGAACACGTATTGTGCCGCCTCAAATTCGCACATGTGCGTCTTCAAGATAAAGGAGCAGTGATGTCAGTTTTACGCATGTCGCGTTTTTTGCGTCCATGTGCAGTTATCGACCCCCTATTACCGATTTACCACTAATAATGCCACGGGGGGATGAATGAATATCTCTAACATTGTTTAGTATGACCAGTAACGAACGCGGTACAAAACGGGTGCAAAGCCCGCCCCTTAGCAGCGCTGCCGTGCGGTCACGCCCCAAAAGGGCCCCATCTGACCGCGTGGCCACACAAAACGGTGACGCGAGTTTCAGTTGTCGTTTTGTCTGCTAGGCGCGCACGTGTAGTCATGTGTTGCTCACCACCACCGTCGTCGCCGCCGTCATCAGTGTCTGCAAGCGATGAAGAAAACATTGAGGTATTGGAAATCACTGCGATTCGCGACGTCGCGAATCATTCCCGCTTCGATTCCCTGCAAAGAAGTGATTCTGAAGTCGACGCCGGTCCGAGCAGCAATGACTAGTCACCTGGAGTTGCACGCTTAGGACATGCTGGCTGGCAAGATTATTACTGAACAAGAATAAACGGTTTAGCCGCTCTTTTCCTGATCAAAAAAGCAAACTTAAGCAGTCCGGTGACTCACAACAACGAACCATTTATTCAAAGAGGTATTAAAGGTAAAAAAAAAAATTACACCCTCTCCCGCTAAAGGGGACCATGAGGCGATGGAAAGCAGCGTTTCGGCATGTCCAGCACGCGTCCCAGGCAGCACACAACGTCGGGCCGATATTGGTTTTACGGCGGCTGTGCGCGGCCCCACCTCGGGCCAGCGTTGCCAGCCTGGCGCCGATATCGGCGGAGCCGTTGACTTTCGCCGGCAAAATTGGGCCGATTTTGCCGCCTTTCATCTGATGTTGGGCTTCCAGCGGCAACATTGGGCCAAGTTTTCCGGCGTTTTGCCGTCCTTCCGCCGATATCGGCTTAGCCGATTTCTTTCACCGGCAACACTGGGCCGTGTTTGCCGGCGTTTTGCTGTTTTTTCCGCCGATATCGGCTTAGCCGATGGCTTTCACCGGCAACATTGGGCCGAGTTAGCCGCCGTTTTGCCGTACTTTCGCCGACATCGGCCGAGCCGATGGTTTTCACCGGCAACATCGGGCCGAGCATGCCGTCATTCTGCCGTGCTTTAGCTGACATCGGCGGAGCCGATGGCTTATCGACAATGTTGGAACTTTCTTGTCTCCCTTCAGACAGTTATACATGCCCTGTTGAGAACGTCCTCCTGCGTCGCGGCGCTCCAAAAGTCCTCGTCACCGACAGAGGTACGGCTTTTACGGCAGAGCTAACGCAAACCATCTTGAAATAGAGCTACACAAGTCACCGACGGACATCACCCGTAGGCGAATGGCCTCACCGAGCGGCTAAATGAAACCCTCGCCGACATGCTGGCAATGTACTGTACGTCGAACACATGACATGGGACGCCATAATATCTTCCGCACATAACCTGAAGTTAACAAGGCAGTGTAAGAAACGGCGCACATATCACGCCGTTCAAAGTAGTACACGGAGGCCTCTCAACGACGCTGGACGCCGTGTTGCCGGCCGTCAGTGACGAGAATAAGCTCGACGTTGCGCTCTACCTTCAGCCCGCCGAAGAAGCCCGGCAGCTCACCCGCCTAGGATACAATCGTAATGCAATAGAGCATTAGGCGCTTGAATCTTTGTAGCTTAAGCTGCAGAATGCCGCTACATGAATTGCTGTACTAGCGCAAATAACAAAGTTCAAATATTGTACCGTGCTAATGCCGCACGTACGACTCGGGGCGCGAAGTATCACCGACTGAATAGCTTGCATTCTCTTATTAGTTTCTGCTATGACAATGACTAACAACTATCACTAGCACAGTCATTTTTCTACCAAAAAAGGTGGTCTTTAGAAGAATAACTGGCTCAAATTAGATGGCCACTTCGTTGACCAGCTGTTAAACGCTATCAAAAAATGCTGAAATGTTATAACACATACCATTAACTTCATGGGCCAAATTCGAAGTACTTTTGTTTTGTAAATGTGTTTGCCACTGGTCGGCCGACTTGACTAATGTATCCAGCATCAAAATTCACCCAAACATTACCGCACGCATGCTTTTAGCGGAAGCAGTTTTATGTGAATACTAATTCTCTGCATAACTCGAGCCTGTCATCATATTTATAGCGCTATATCCTTTCAGCCGCTGAATGTGTGGCGCGAGCGCTCATGTACTACACGCACAGTTTCCGATCTCTGTGTTTACACATATTTACTCACGCGCGTGTTTGGGTCAAGCGTAACAAGCGCATTTGCTTCAGTGATGTCACATAATTTTACTTTATGAAAATAGTAAAAAGCTCAGCAAGGCGTGTTGCTGGGCTAGTTGGTTCATTGCTTGAGAAAAATAGGTATGGTGCAAAAAAGACCGGACGAAGTGAAGAGACGTTTTGTCGTTTGAATGTTCCCAAATCAACTAGCCCGCTGACCAACTTTAACGAACTGACAAACACGTGTTTGCCACGCGTTTGTCAGTCCGTATTTGCACTTCGTTGCCGTCCATTTTGTGACATACATATCTTTTTCAAGTAAAAATCTCGCTCAACGATTGCTTCCCACGTGCTTTCAGAAACAGTCGCATAAAATTATTATTATGGCACGTTAAATACGATGAAAAATGCGGCTCCAACGTGGTGTACGTTTTCATGTAGCGACATGTGGCAACAAGTGATGCATCGAAAATTCGACGAACGCCTTTCTCAAACGGCATGCCCATAGACATGCTGGGGGGATCGCACACCATTGTGGTAGGCTGAGCCGTGCTTTCAAGAAGGGAGAATTCGACTTTTTTTTCGTCTTCTTCAACCTCTACTCCCCCCCCCCCCCACCCTCCCTCCCTTCCCCTCGTTCAGCGTCATTGTCGCGAAACTCGCTTGACCAGGCAGGGTAGGGTGGCCGTCCCGACGGAGGGACAATCGTAGGTGCTGGAGCAAGTTTTTTTCACTCCGACCAGCAGAATTCTTCAAAAAGTGCGGTTTGTGGACATGTGTGATGGAAAGTCAAAATCGTGCACGAGACGGATACGCGGCAGGATTCCGGCATTGTTTTCGGCAGAGATCACCGCAGCGAGAAACCAGTGGCCCCCTGCTTCCATGTTGAACTCGCTCACCTCATATAATGCCACGTGTTCACTACTGTTACGTGTCATCAGATTTTTGTTCTCTTCTTATCGCGTATTTTCTATTGACCATCGTGTTTTGTGTATTCTGATATGGTGCGCTTGCATTTTTTAGTCGCTCGTGTTTTTAGCGATCGAACGGGCACACGTGAGTGGTTTTTATGCACGATTCCTTTCTGTTGCAATCTTACCTTTAGATTAGGAATGTGTGCGTGTCTGTCTTGTTTAGACGTAGAGTTCATGGGATCTTGTGGTACCGCTCGCAATGTTTTTCGCGTCGCGTGCAGCAGTTTATTCATCTTTTTGGCCCTTAAGTTATCACTGAAAAATTGCAATTTCCGCTTATAGGATAACGCTAATTTACTTGCCAGTAATATGTTGCGAATGCTTACCGTTCCTTGGTGAATTTAATAAAGGTCGGGGGGGGGGGGTGCTCCTCTGCTCCTAATTAGCTCACGCGTTGCACAATCTTCTAGTCTAGTTGCCACTCTTAATCTCGCTTTTCCGGCAAGCCGCCTAACATTATCTTTCTTTTCTTCGGGCCCGTCTTTAATCCTACTTTGATGCTGCTTTCGTTTACATCTCCAGAATTTTTTTCGTGATTCGGCACCGTCGTTACTGAAAAGCGCGATATCGTTCGCAAAACGCAAGTAGCTAAGATATTCTTCGTTAATCCTTATTCCTATTTTTCCGCGTTCTAGTTCTTTCAATATTTATAGTGAATGTACCGCGCATAACGTTGATGAGATTGTATCTCTTCGCATAGGCGTGCGCTCAGTGGGGCAGGGGGGGCGGCCGGCCCCCGTAGTCACCTAAGAAGAGGTGGGCGCAAGGTCTGCCAAACACACTGACTTAATAGGGAGGGGGGGGCGCCGCGATCAACATCCCCCCCCTCCCCCCTGTGAAGAGGAACCCTGCTCACGCCTATGATTTTGCGCCTCACCCCATTCTCGATTAGGAGTGTCCTGCTTTTTTTGAGGAATACGGTGGCTGTGGGGTTGTTTTAGATGTTGGCTATGGTATCTGTAGATGTTTAGATATTCCTTTGTGGCATAATTATTCCGGAACTGCTGGCGTGTGTCAAATCTGTGAATAAATTTGTGTTTATCACCTTGCAAATGTGTTGCTCCTTAATTTCTCAGACGCATGCGTAGTTGGTTCAGCAGGCCTTTCATCAATTTAGTTGTGTTAGAGACAATATTGACTTTCGTTCTCGGCCTTGCACGGTTCGACAGAATTGTGGGTCTTAATCGCACACTAAGACATCAGTGGAGCAGTCGTTCTAATTAGGCAGCATTTTTCGAATATGGCACCAATGGTAGTCGATGAATGCCGTTGGGCCGCGAATAGTCTATTTTAGCGCTGCTGATTTACAGCACAGTAACCACAGTAATACCGAGCTGCCGTGGTCGGCACGCAGCCATTTTACTTTATAACACGTGTATCAGCCTGCCTGATCAAGTTACTTTACGCATCGAGCAACTACTGCCGGTGTCCCCATATAAACTAGGTGCAGACCACGACGGTACAGTACTACCGTACTTAACGCATGGTAAGCCACCACTGCTAAAACATAAAAACGGGTGTAAACGGTCACGCCGGCGGCTACCCGACGTCGGCGGGGCCGACACCATGCCAGCAGCGGCTAGCATACATAGGCCCAATGACGGCTTGCCATCATCGGCTCAATAACGGCATGCCCGTCTCGGACCGACGCTGGCTAGCCCACGTCGGCCCGAAGCCGGCAAGCCCGCATCTGCCCAACGGCGGCTAGCCAACGTCGGGCCGATGCGGGTGAAAGTAGCGCGAGCGTGATTTGCCGACGTGGGGCCAATATTGCTGCCGCCATTTACCTGCGTTTGGCCAAGATCGGTCCAATGGCGGCGTGCTGCCTGGGAGACCACCGTGGCGGGGCGCAACGTAAACGTCGGCAAGCGGAATCCGGGCTAGCGAAGCCCAGCGCAAAACGGCAACGTCGGCGGGAAACTGCTACGGATGGCACCCCAGGCAGCACGCCGCCATTGGACCGACCTTGGCCCAACGTCGGCAAATGACGGCAGCAATATTGGCCCCACGTCGGCAAATCACGCTCGCGCTACTTTCACCCGCATTGGCCCGGCGTCGGCTAGCCGCCGTTGGGCCGATGCGGGCTTGCCGGCTTCGGGCCGACGTGGGCTAGCCAGCGTCGGTCCGAGACGGGCCTGCCGTTATTTAGCCGATGATGGCAAGCCGTCATTGGGCCTATATATGCTAGCCGATGCTGGCGTGGTGTCGGCCCCGCCGACGTCGGGTAGCCGCCGGCGTGACCGTTTACACCCATTATGTTTTAGCAATGCTGGCTTACCGTGCGTTAAGTACGGTAGTACTGTACCGTCGTGGTCTGCACGTAGCTAGTTTATATGGGGACACAGGCGGTAGTTGCTCGATGCGTAAAGTAACTTGATCAGGCAGGCTGATACACGTGTTATAAAGTAAAATGGCTGCGTGCCGACCACCGCAGTTCGGTATTACTGTGGTTACTGTACTGTAAGTCGGCAGCGCTAAACTAGACTATTCGCGGCCCAACGGCATTCATCGACTACCATTGGTGCCATATTCGAAAAATGCTTCCTAATTAGAACGACTGCTCCACTGATGTCTTAGTGTGCGATTAAGACCCACAATTCTGTCGAACCGTGAAAGGCCGAGGGCGAAAGTCAATATTGTCTCTAATACAAATAAATTGATGAAAGGCCTGCTGCACCAACTACGCATGCGTGTGAGAAATTACGGAGCAACACATTTGCAAGGTGATAAACAAATTTATTCACAGATATGAACACACGCCAGCAGTTCCGGAATAATTATGCCATAAAGGAATATCTAAACATCTATAGATACCATAGCCAACATCAAAAACAACCCCACAGCCACAATATTCCTCAAAAAAATGGAGGACACTCCTAATCGAGAATGGGCTCAGGCGCAAAATCATAGGCGTGAGCAGGGTTCCCCTTCAGGGGGGGGGGGGCGAAGGTTCATCGCGGCGCCCCTCCCCTTCCTATTAAGTCAATGTGTTTGGCAGACCTTGCGCCCACCTCTTCTTAGGTGACTACTGGGGCCGGCCGCCCCCCTGCCCCACTGTGCGCACGCCTATGCGAAGAGTTACAATCATCAACGTTATGCGCGGCACATTCACTACAAATATTGAAAGAACTAGAACGGGCAAAAATGGGAATAAGGATTAACGAAGAATATCTTAGCTACTTGCGTTTTGCGGACGCTACCGCGCTTTTCAGTAAGTACGGTGCCGAATCACGAAAAAAATTCTGGAGATGTAAACGAAGGCAGCATTAAAGTAGGATTAAAGACGGACCCGAAGAAAAGAAAGATAATGTCAGCCGGCTTGCGGAAAAAGCGAGATTAAGAGTGGCAACTAGACTAGAAGATTGTGTATACGCGTGAGCTAATTACGAGCAGAGGAGCACCCCCCCCCCCCCCCCCGACGTTTATTAAGTTCACCAAGGAATGGTAGGCATTCGCAACACATGACTGGCAATTAAATTAGCGTTATCCTTTAAGCGGAAATTGCAATTTTTTCAGTAATAACTTAAGGGCCAAAAGGATGGATAGACTGAACGCGACGCGAAAAACATTGCGAGCAGTACCACAAGATCCCATGAACTCTACATCTAAACAAGATAGACACGCGCGCATTCCTAATCTAAAGGTAAGATTGTAACAGAAAGGAATCGTGCATAAAAACCGCTCACGTGTGCCTGTTGGATCGCTAAAAACACGAGCGAATAAAAAATGCAAGCGCACCATATCAGAATACACAAAACACGATGGTAAATAGAAAGTACGCGATAAGAAGAGAACAAAAATCTGATGACACGTAACAGTAGTGAACACGTGACCTTATATGAGGTGAGCGAGTTCAACGTGGAAGCAGGGGGCCACTGGTTTCTCGCTGCGGTGATCTCTGCCGAAAACAATGTCGGAATTCTGCCGCGTATCCGTCTCGTGCACGATTTTGACTTTCCACCACACGTGTCCACACACCGCACTTCTTGAAGAATTCTGCTGGTCGGAGTGAAAAAAACCTGCTCCCGCAGCTACGATTGTCCCTCCGTCGGGACGGCTGCCCTACCCTGCCTGGTCAAGCTAGTTTCGCGACAATGACGCTGAACGAGGGGAAGGGAGGGAGGGAGGGTAGAGGTTGAAGAAGACGAAAAATAAAATTGGAATTCTCCCTTCTTGAAAGCCCGGCTCAGCCTACCACAATGGTGTGCGATCCCCCTAGCATGTCTATGGGCATGCCGTTTGAGAAAGGCGTTCGTCGAATTTTCAATGCATCACTTGTTGCCACATGTCGCTACATGAAAACTTTGCGTACACCACGTTGGAGCCGCATTTTTCATCGTATTTCACGTGCCATAAAATAATTTTATGCGACTGTTTCTGAAAGCACGTGGGAAGCAATCATTGACCGAGATTTTTACTTGAAAAATATGTGTATGTCACAAAATGGACGGCAACGAAGTGCAAATACGAACTGACAAACACGTGTTTGTCAGTTCGTTAAAGATGGTCAGCGGGCTAGTTAATTTGGAAACATTTAAACGACAAAACGTGTCTTCACTTCGCCCGGTCTTTTTTGCACCATACCTATTTTTCTCAAGTAATGAACCAGCTAGCTCAGCAACACGCCTTGCTCAGCTTTTTACTATTTTCATAAAGTAAAATTATGGGACATCACTGAAGCAAATGCGCTTGACCCAAAGACGCGCGTGAATAAATATGTGTAAACACAGAGATCAGAAACTGTCCGTGTAGTATATGAGCACTCGCGCCACACATTTAGCGGCTGAAAGGATATAGCGCTATAAATATGATGGACAGGCTCGATTTATGCACAGAATTAGTATTCACATAAAACTTCTTCCGATAAAAGCATTCGTGCGGGAATGTGGGTGAATTGTGATGTTGGATACATTAGTGAAGTCGGCCGACCAGTGGCAAAAAACATTAACAAAACAGAAGTACTTCGAATTTGGCCCATGAAGTTAATGGTATGTGTTATAACGTTTCAACTTTTTTGATAGCGTTGAACAACTGGTCAACGAAGTGGCCATCTAATTTCAGTCAGTTATTATTCTAAAGACCACCTTTTTTGGTAGAAAAGTGACTGTGCTAGTGATAGTTGTTAGTCATTGTCATAGCAGAAACTAATAAGAGAATGCAAGCTAATCAGTCGGCGATACTTCGCGCCCCGAGTCGTACGTGTGGCATAAGCACGGTACAATATTTGAACTTTGTTATTTGTGCTAGTACAGCAATCCATGTAGCGGCATTCTGCAGCTTAAGCTACAAATATTCAAGCGCCTAATGCTCTACTGCATTACGATGGTATCCTAGGCGGGCGAGCTGCCGGGCTTCTTCGGCGGGCTGAAGGTAGAGCGCAACGTGGAGGTTATTCTCTTCACTGACGGCCGGCAACACGGCGTCCAGCGTCGTTGAAGGGCTTCCGTGAACTAGTTTGAACGGCGTCATATGTGCGCCGTTTCTTACACTGCCGTGTTAACTTCAGGTTATGTGCGGAAGATATTATGGCGTCCCATGTGATGTGTGCGACGTACAGAACATTGCCAGCATGTCGGCGAGGGTTTCATTTAGCCGCTCGGTGAGGCCATTCGCCTGCGGGTGATGTCCGTCGGTGACTTGTGTGGCTCTATTTCAAGAAGGTTTGCGTTAGCTCTGCCGTAAAAGCCGTACCTCTGTCGGTGACGAGGACTTGGAGCGCCGCGACGCAGGAGGACGTTCTCAACAGGGCATGTATAACTGTCTGAAGGGAGACAAGAAAGTTCCAACATCGTCGATAAGCCATCGGCTCCGCCGATGTCAGCTGAAGCACGGCAGAATGACGGCATGCTCGGCCCAATGTTGCCGGTGAAAACCATCGGCTCGGCCGCTGTCGGCGAAATTACGGCAAAACGGCGGCTAACTCGGCCCAATGTTGCCAGTGAAAGCCATCGGCTAAGCCGATATCGGCGGAAGAACAGCAAAACGCCGGCAAACGCGGCCCAATGCTGCCGGTGAAAGAAATCGGCTATGCCGTTGTCGGCGGAAAGACGGCAGAACGCCGGAAAACTCGGCCCTATGTTGCCGGTGAAAGGCCAACATCGGCTGAAAGGCGGCAAAATCGGCCCAATTTTGCCGGCAAAAGTCAACGGCTCCGTCGATATCGGCGCCAGGCTGGCAATGCTGGCCCGTGGTGGGGCCGCGCACAGCCGCCGTAAAACCAATATCGGCCCGACGTTGTGTGCTGCCTGGGCTAGTGGTTATGGCGCTTGACTGCTGACCCTAGAGTCACTGTATATGCTACCTTTAGGTAGCAGAGTTGCGCATAGGTCCGGCTAGCAACCACAGCTATGCGGTGAAGTCGCACTTCGTTTTTGCAGGCGACATGCCTACCGTGTCGCCGATTAACCTGTCTGGCGTGTCGAAGACCGGCGATAAACATCGGCTGTCGATGGCTAGTGTTAATTCAGTTCGCTGCAGCGGGGGCGTCGAGAAATAAAAAAATTGGCCCAAGCGGCAGCTTCTCCGCAATGCATGGTTGCTAGCGGCGTTGGAAGACAGATGCGCAACTCTGCTACCTAAAGGTAGCATATACAGGAACTCTAGCTGACCCGAAGGTCGCGGGATCGAATTCCGGCCGCGGCGGCTGCATTTTCGATGGAGGCGAAAATGTCTGAGGCCCGTGTACTTAGATTTAGGTGCACCTTAAAGAAGCCCAGGTGGTCGAAATTTCCGGAGCCCTCCACTACGGCGTCTCTCATAATCATATTGTGGTTTTGGGACGTTAAATCCCAGATATTATTATTATTACGTTGCGCTTCGGCGCGTCGAGCCTTCCGCTGCTCCGCGATCTCGCAGGCGTTAAGGTATTACTGCAACTGGCATCGAGGTAGACGTTGCAACTCAGGACACCGGTGCAGCCTGCGCAGTGACTGAGCATCTGTACGACCTAACGCGAGCCTTTTATCTAAACGAGGAGGGGGAGTGGAGAGTAGGAGGAGGAGAATAGAGTGGGGTATGGAAGGGGAGAGGGGGAGTGTGGAGAGTGCGCATGCGCAGTAAGGGTGGTCACGCTTCACACCACCACCGGATTGAACTCCGCCATAGGATGCTTCGCATCTAATACGTCCGCAATGCTCGGAACACCATTCGCCTCTGCCGATTCTTCCATTACGCCGCGTACGCCTCCTTCATTCACCCACCTCCCCGCCCTTCACACACGCGCACGCGCTGTCTACGCTCTGCGCGTCTCGTCCCTAGCTAGGCGTCCGTGCTGGCGCGTTTCACCTGTGTGACCATCAAGCTCCGAAGAACACCTCATTTTCTGTGTCTGTAAAGCGTGCGCCTGTGGAGGCGTTGGTTAGGCTTACGTTCAATGCATCGCGATGACGCGTGGAGGGACGCGAATTGCATGCGCACTCCTACCTGGAACCTTTTATAAACCAACTTTGCAGCAGTGCGCGCGCGACAAAGGCATTCCTACTTGCGGTGCCTGAAACGCCACTGTTGTAAGTCGCGCACAATTGCTTCATAGACACGCTAGCGCGCAATGCAGTTTAGATCGTCCCTCCTAATTATCACACGCTGATGAGCACACGACAAATCATTCGAAGCGGTGCGGCAAAGACGCAGGACTTGAGACAACGAACCCAGACAATCGAAGTGAAGCCGCGGTCAGGCGTCGCTGCTAGTCGGCACTACGACGACAACACTGAGATCGTTCACGTTATCGGTACTAGCGCATCGTCACTCTTTGCCTGGGGTGTGGCCTGGGTGCCAGCTGAAAACGTCATAATATTGTCGATGTCACAGGGTGCTGAACGCGCCATTGTGCTTTCGTACCCTGTTCGCCCTCCAAGTAATTTCTACGCAACGGACGCAATTCAAACTCTGCTCAAAAATCTTTTACGTACCAAGCTATCGAGTGAAGGCAATATCTCGTGCTTGAAATATTATGTCACTGGTCCTTTAATTCATGATATTGTCCTACACATATCAGAAAAGGGTGTCTCATATGGGCAGTACAACTACACGCAAGCGCATAGCCGCACCAGGGGGAGGTTACTCCGTATACCTCCCATAGGATGCCTTAATTCATGACATCAGCGCTGGCAGCGCCAAACGTCCCTTCAGTTAATATCCTGGCGGCTGGGATTCAGAGACTCGAACGGCAGAATGGCGGCGCACACGGTATGCGTCGTCATGGCAACACTAACACACGCCGCGCCTCCTCTCCTAGCACCCTCGCGCGCGCCGGGTTTCTTTTTTTGTTTTGTTTGCGTGCGCGGGCTCCCTCTCCTTTTCTTTTATGACCCCCTCGCCCCTCCTCCGCGTGCTGCGCCGTGCAGCGCGCCGGGCGCTTTTTTTTTTTTTGCATCCGCTGCGCGTACTGCGCCGCGCGTTCGTTGCGCGTTTGAATGTGCGCAATTTGCAATCAGGCATTCTGCAAACACTGCAGTCGTGCAGCATGTGCCAGAACGCAAAAGAATGAATTGCACTCGCAACACAAAATATCTTTGGTCTCTTTTTATTCTCCTCGTTTCCGAAAATCAACATTCTATCAAATGTGGTGCGATACAGGCTCAGGATATTAACATACACGTGTTCATGATCACTAAACAACACGAAAGTTCTCGGCAATGTTAAGAATTTAAAGAACAGTGGAAAAAAAAAAACAGAACATAACACTAGGGCACATATTCAAAAACACAATATTTATACTGACAAAAGTGCAGAACAGCTTCTGATATATGCGCACGATATTGCACAAAATTATCATAACTAACAAAATTGAACATTCCTGAAATGCAAAAACAATGAAAGCAGTTGAAATACCTAAAAGTAGAATAATAATGTAACGACCATTTTAAAGATGTCAAAATGAACTCCACATATAACACAACTAATATTGGCCGCACTTTATTGACTACATTTCCAAAAACGTTGATTTTCATATAACTAGTGATGATAAACGCGGAGAAAATGAACGGCTGATATCGGATGATTGATGGCATCTCTTCTTGAAGTGCGCCGATTCTGCAATTCTTCAGCTTTTCTCTGGGCGCACCGATCAGCTGTGTTGCGTTCCGAAATACACCCTAAAGAAAAGGGCAAGTTTCAATCAGATAAAGAGCGCCGTCGATTCGTGCAAAAGTGAACTCGTTTGTTCGTCTCAGAGCAGCATAAGTTTTCATACATCTACCTAATGTCTCACAAACGTGGTTATAGGCGATGGGGAGTAATTAACCGGAGACAAATGCAAAGCACACACTCAAGCACGCGGTTCTGTGAGAGTTGTAAACCTGTAACTATAGTTACTTTGCATGGGATTCATGTCCGCTGCTTGTTCGTATAACGATTTAAACGCAGCATCCTGTCTTTTTCAAATCAGTCATTTTTGAAAACAGTAACTGTAGCCCCACTGCAGAGAACAGCTACTCGGTATACGGACGCGAATTCAAATTGACACAATGAAAACCGCGACTCAAAGTTCGTTGTCTGTCTGTCAAAGGGCACGCTCACCTGTCGTTCTTTTGGGGGCCGGCACATATATTCCGGGACTTGTTCTGGAAGTATTCAAGCAACAAACACTATGCACGAACAGCGCGAGTCGTAAAACATCGCGTCGCACAAGCACACAGCGAGCGAGCACCATGAAACGGACGAGCGACGACGGCTAACGCACGCCTTACCAACGCCAGGCACGAAACTTTCTAACGGATTTCAAAGTCGGCGGCGCCAGCAAGGCGGCGGAAAGCGCGCCTCCCGCAGGAAAGGGAGTTGATCCCGCCAGAGAGGGGGTTGAAGAGAGTTGGGAGGAAAGAGACGGAACGCAGATTTTAACTCTGATCCCAGTCAACAGATGGCGCCTCAATTTGCCGTACCGGTCACGTGGGTTTCTTTCACTAGCCTGGCCGCACCGTCAATGGAGCCAATTGTAAAAAGGCACACATAAAATAAGTCATCCTGCAAAACCTCCGTGAAAGGTCTAGTTGAATCTCAGAGTTTGGCTGCCTATGGAAACTAGCTTTACTTATACCCTGCACAATCAAATCTGCTATAAAAATAAATTCAGTTTCAATTTTATCCTTTAGGCAAACGACTAAAATGCAAGGAAAATGGTTGGAATGGTGCCGATTAAATGTCTCTTACAAATTCGGGCCCAAACAAGAGAAGGATCTACCTAAGAAGCATTTATAACCATAGCAATGAATGCATGAGCGACAAATGCAGGCGGAATCGCCTTTTGTGAGTTGTTCAAAGAGGTTTTCTTAACCTCACTGTAGGTGTCTAAGTTATGCGCAAGCGTAGAGGAGGAAGAGGATGAAACTTTGTTGTAAGAATCTGAGAGGGCCTTGGTTATGCGGTCCCAAGCCTAGGCATCAGTCAGGAGCCCTTGGGCCCTGGGGGCGTACTCGGTCCGTTAGACGCCTGGAGCTGTTCCTCTGAATGTGTGCTGAGTGGCACGGTCTCCGAATGCTGATCGTTACATGTTGCGCGACCTTGTCAGACCGCCTTTGGAGAGGCCCACGAAATGTTAGCTAGGTCCGCCCTATTTACATTATTGCACCTGTCGTCGCACTGGCCCTGGAAATAATGGCTATAGGCAAACGGATTCAGGTACGTGTTTGTTTGAAGGACGCGCCAAGCCACAGCTTGCTGCTTATTAATTGTGTGGTGCGCCGGAGGATAGCGGGCGCTTTCCAATTGATAACGGTTAGTAATTTCTTTCTGGGCAACCATGCGATCATCTCTTGATTCCAGCTGGTGTTTCTCAGTGGCTTGGCGTTTAAGTCCTCTAGCCGCGGTGTCAGCCGCCTCGTTGCCAGGAAGAGAGGAGTGCGCAGGCGCAAGAATCATTTGGATGTACTTTGGCCTCGAAAGTTGACAAAGATGCTTTGTTCTTCCAGCGAGATTTGGCGTCTGGCTACATTTCTCACTGTGGCCTTGCAGTCGCTGATTACATCTTTTCCTTGCGTAGAAGCCGTTACCACTGCAATAGCCAGCTTCCACGCTGCCGGTTAGACTCGAGTCTCTAGCCCTTAGGCCACCATCTCTACCTAGGTCCTCATTGGCCATACCACACGAATTCGCGTACTCCGCTGCGTCTACGTAGACAGCGTACGTTGATTGTAAAAATAGGTTTTTCATTGTACTCGAGCGTTCTATTCTCTTTCTTTGCTATACTCGGGGTGCACGTTCTATCCGGTAGTTGTGGTTTACATCTCTTGATTACAAGATGTTGCCTTGTTTCATGTGGCATGTTTGTCTTAACGCCATGTTGTGTAGTGTAGTTTATGTCGAGGTTACTTAGGATTTGCCGTCCCGTAGGGCGTTGCGCCAGCGTTTTGCATTGCGCTATTCTTTGAGCCTCTGTGAGCTCAAGTCTATTATATGGACTACTAATGCTAAGAGCTTGTCATTAGCTGTTCTTATGGGCAGTATTAAGACTTGTTTATATACCGGTAGAGGGATGACATAAATATCGGCGTTTTCCGCATTTCGAAGGTTTATATAGGGAGCTGCGTATTTCATTCCACTAAAAGCAAAAGCTTGCACAAGACGAATTGTGTTGGCTACTTTTGCATTGCCTCTGTTATTGGACTACTTTTTACTAAGCTAGGATGCCGTGAGATGAAGTCATCCTGTGACGCTAAGTCACATGACGTCACAGTGGCGTCACGATGAAGTGGTAATGACGTCACACGATTTGGCGATCTGTGAAGTTATCTTGACGTCATATGGTGACGTCAACACGTGCTGATGATCTTTTGCATCGCTCGTCCGAACCCCGCGGGATAGCGACGGTAAAAGGTAGCGTTTGATGAGGCATCTAAGTCTTCAGCCTTAACACCCCGCGCCAAATGATATTTCGGAATAGTCAAAGTCAGGCATAGGCGCAGGGTTTATTGCAGCTTGCGGCTTTCCCTATAATGTTGTTTTCGGGCGGCATGGGCATGGCGTCTTTCACTTTCTTCCTAGCGTTCGTCAGCGTCCGGAACGGTCATAGAGTTTCTTACAATAATACCTAGAGGGGAATCTGGCGATAGTGTCTACGCGGATTCCTTGAGCGGCGCTTCAACCACCATGGGAATGATGGGAGGTACAGGCTTCGGATTTGCTTCGGATAGATTAGGTTCTTGAGATTCGCGACTCTTGTTTGCCGAGTGTAAAACAAAGCGATATGAAGTTATTTCCAATGAAAACTTGCTTCATTCTTTTGTATGTAAAACTTATTGCAAAACGTTTGCGTGACGGTGAGATGGAAGTGAAACCTGGACAGATTCAACCACCAGGGTATGCATTGCTCTGCAAGTGTGTTCTAGATTTGGCATTACCAAATAATGAATTTTATTTTTACAACACTTGAAAACAAACGCGCTTGTTTTCCCCTCGAAAGTACGCGTTATCTATTAATGGAAATAACAGTGCTGTATTGAGTGAGAAACACTTAACGTATCATCTGCTGCGATGCCAGGTGCGTCTGTCCAAGTGGTCTGTCTCCAACGCATCTCTCGTTGTGTTGTCAAGTCGAGTCAGAGGAGCGTGACGGTGCGTCTACTTAGCTTCGCCGTCATTTTGCAGTCGATTTGCAAGAGTTTTGATAAGTAGCGCTCATCACAAAACGTGAACTCCGTGTAATTTCCTGCACTGGCATGGGACGCTACATCTATGCACAGCGGTGAGCGCAGGACGCTTTGCTAAAACTGTCAAATACAACCTCTAAAGCTGCAACGTCGCAGCAAGCCAAGAGATCTAGTGGTCTTCAGCCTCTTTTAACAACAAAGACACTGCTTGAGTGCTTTGCAACGCACCCCACTACCCACGCCTCGCGAAGAACGAAACTGAAACTGTAGAAAAAATATCCGTAGATAGTTCGCTACCTTACGCAATCCAATCCGAAGCCTGTACTTCCCATCATTCCCATGGTGGTTGAACGATCGCAGCGCCAGTTTACTCTCTAGGTCATTGTATGAAACTCTATGGGAACGGTATTAGGGCAGGGTGGGGCAAAATGCGACAAAATTTCAAAACAGCGAATATTTTATTTTATTTCACTCGTTACCATAAAACATCAATGCAGGAACTTTCTTTTGGGTGCAAGGTATGTGCTACATAAATATAGCGATGTTGCAACTTTTCAGAAGTTTATTTTAAAAAGAAACAAAAAAAATCACGGCATATCCACGGAGTGAATGATGATGAGTGGGCGAAGCTGCGGAGGTTCATCGGTAAACCGTGAATCTTCCGTGAATTCTGCCCGGTACATCATCACCGACGTGAGATGGGGCGCGTTTATACTAAAGGTTCGATGAGTTATGACGACTTGCAGCTCACTTTAATTTTACATGTACGCTGTGAATTTTCATTGTTTAGAAAACCATTGCTTTAGAAAACATCTGGCGTCTTTCGTTAAGCAGCTGGCGTGTTTTCGTTTTGCTTTAGAAACATCTGGCGTTCTTTCGTTTTGCTTTTAGAAAACATCTGGCGTCTTCCGTTGGTTTATTTCATCAATCAACGGCGTTTTGAACAAAATTATTATTGTTTAATCACGCACAGGAGAAATCTCACCAGGCACTACCTTGGAGGTAAACAATGGCTGCTAATGGGAATGAGAGACAGAATAAGTCGGCTTTTAGCTAACACTTACACTTCTACTTCTACTGACATTTCCTACTGGAACATGCCAATGGCTGCTAATGGGGAATGAGAGACAGAAGAATTCGGCTTTTAGTTAACGCGCACGCTGCGAATTTTTTATTGTTCAACAACGCACAGGAAAAATCTCCCACCGGCACCACCTTGGAGGTCAAGACCTGGCTGGTACTAGCGTTACGACTGGTTACGCACTACGACTACGAAGGACGAACGGGTGCCGCTTTAAGGAGCTTCGCCCCTAAAACTCACCAGATGTCTCATTTAGCCCCAACCTGCGAGGCAAAACGAGACGGTGTGAAAAAATTTAATCCTTTGAGTTCTTGCAGTAGAAGCACTTCAAATTCACTCCGTGGGCCCCCACGCAGTCTTCATGAGCCCAGTATTTGCACTCCACGCATTGAATCCAAACAGAACCCGACGTTGTGTTGCTCCGAAACTCCTGAAATGCATTCAGTGCATTTTTCATGTCGTTTTCCTCCCATGAAACTCTAGATAATATTCTCTTGTACTTCCGTAGCATCCTAAAGAAAAAAATATTATATATAATGAGCGTAAAGAAATGGTTCATTAAATATTACACCCTCTAAGGCAATTCAATGCCTTTTTGTCGCATTTTGCCCCTCTCACATGCCCGAATTCAAAAAAATTTGCTCTTTGGCCCACGGCACCAAATGAACTGAACCTTTGGTGGAATGTAGCTAGTAGTATAATGTAACCATATAAATACTTACGTTGTTGTACTGACACCGGAGTAGCTTCATGCACGGATCCGAAAATTTGGCCCAGCAGAATTTCGTCCCTTTTTGGCGGGTCACGAACACACTGACATCAGCCGCGCAATTTTTCCCGCGCGAACGCTGTGAGCAATCGTCAACTTTTACACAAAAAACGTCGAAAACTACCGGCACCTATCGCTGAAATAGAGAAACAAAGAAAAGGTACTTTTTGTATTAGCTTTAGAGGGCGGCAAAGTCAAAATGTCGCGTTTTGCCCCGCGCCTCATTTTGCCCCGCCTTACCCTACACCCGCCGCACCACACAAATACCGAAATGCGAGTTTGGGAGTAAATTTTCGCGGAGTATAACTTTTCCTCCTATGTATTATATCTCCATGTGGGCTTCACATCTCGTCTTTGAGATGGCTTTCAAATGCGTAATGAGGTATGTGCCGACTCGACGAAAAGAACAGTCTATCCGCACGACCCTCTGTCACATATGACGATCATCGTTACAAAGAAATAAATGTATCACAGAAAATAAATTTTCTTGGAGTTTCTGGGCTTGAAACCCACGCTTTGAACATCGTTATATGCTCCCTATAAGTCCCACTTCATAGCGGCATTCACATTTGCACTACACCGAGCAACACTCCTGGTTTGACACTTTTTAATTACTTGAAGTTGCCATCATCGCCTTAATTCCTGGGTTGTTTAGCTCGGCATCATATGTTGTTTATAGCTTGACTTTTCATTAGCACCAATTGTAGTTAGCATTTAACAAAGTAAATATGATTGATCAAGCTTTTACGCACTCGTGTTTATTCATCTTTTTCCGTCTTCTACGCACATAAATAGAGCCCGGAGTCTAGTTCTTTGGAATGTGGAAATTCATAAACAGCGAATGAGTATAAAATTCCTTCAGCCTTTTTTCGAAAGATCAGCCGCCGCGGTGGTACAGTGGTTACAGTGCTCGGCTGCTGACCCGAACGTCGCGGGTTTGATCCTGGCAGCGGCGGTCGCATTTCGATGGAGGTGAAATGCCAGAAGCCCGTGTACTGTGTGATGTTAGTGCACGTTAACGAAGCCCAGCTGGCCGAAATTTCCGGAGGCCTCCATTACGGCGTGCCTCATAATCACATCGGGGTTTCGGCATGTAAAACCCTAGATATTATCATTGGAAAGAATACATAAGGAAAGTATGATGAAGAAAGATGAAGCAACAACTCAATCTGCATTCGCCAGGTGGTGGGGCTGGCTTGCCATCTCCGCTGTTTACTCAGATTTCACACACGTGCAACTGCCTTTAATGGGGCCCTGCAACACTTTTTTCAGAATGGTCAGAAAACGCTGCCGATCGGTAGTCGAGGATTCTGAGAACGCGCGATCAGATTCGACGGATTCAGATTCGATCGAACGGTTCATCAGATCGTTCATGGACATGGAGCCTCTGGCTCCATGTATATGAACGATCTGATGAACCCGGCCACGCGACCGTTCATTGCTGTACGCGGTCGACGATGTTTTTGTTAGTATTGAAATATTGTTCGTTTCTTTATATTAAAAGGCATTACCCCATAAAAATGAACATATGGGCCTGCGTTAGCAGTATGTATTAAAGTGGCGGTGCCTTCACTTTGTGTAATGATCCATCCTCGTCAGGGCGTTTTGAGCAACTTTTCAGCGTGCTCATGCAACCGTGCACGTCCAGATCGCTAAGATTTTGGAGCGACACAGTTTTGCTACCTACATTTCGTCTCAGAAATGACGCGCGCTGCTACTCGGCGCGGCCGCGCATATGCGTAGTGACATTTTTGGTGAGTCGGCTTTTGATGAGTAACGACGCCGGGACAAGCCACCCATCACACAGGCGCAAGCAACCTTGGACGCAAGCGCACACAACGCGGTACAAATGGAGGGAAGGTGTATAATGCCCCATCATTTAATTTTAACAGCTTGTTATATTCAAAAATATTTCATAAGCTCTTAATAAAGGTGGTTCAGCATAGTTACAAGAACTCCTGCGGAAGCGGAACAACGATAGCATTAACAAATCTCGAGAAGGGCTGGCGGCATCGCTATCATTTCTGAGCGTTGCTGGAGGACGGGTACGTCCGTGTTTAGAGCCTTTCAGATCGAAATATACTGCTTGTAAACTTAGTACGTGATTTTGGGATTAACTACTGCAGCTACAAACACTGCGAAGGGAGAGTTCTCTGCCGCCCCGTAAAAAAGCAGGTTGACCAAAATTCGTTGTCGGTCCCTTTAAAGTGGATGCCTTAGATGCCTCATCAAACGCGAAGATTGACCGGTGTCCCGCGTTGTTGGCGTCAACATGAGCGATGCAAAAGGTGATCATCTGTTTGATGCCACACACAGCCAAAGTTTGTGACGTATTATGACGTCATCATGGGACATCATCGCTTGGTCAAAGGTGAGCCGATCACGGAGGCCGTGCAAAGCCAGGCGAGTCGCAGAAAGCTTGCAATGCCTCCGATACTGGAGGCAGTGCAAAACCACTCTAGGTACTTGAAGCAATATCTCGGACGGTTGGCGGGGAACGTTCAGTACGCCGACTGAGAAGAAAACGAAGAAGACGGCTTTCGCCTCCGAGTCGACTTAGGGAACGCATTAGAGATGTTGTGAGTTTTTATTTTATTTTTTGTGGTTTTCAATCCATGTAAACTTCTGCGGCTCTGCTGCCGTAACTTTACCTGCAGAGCGGAAGTGTCTGCTGGGCCGACACTTATTTTTCAACAATCGTACAGGGAACTGCCCTGCGTCGGTATAATAGATTGCGATCCGAATCGTTGGGTGGGTCACTGCTTTTAATGGTGCAGGTTAGGCCAACAAAATTTTCAGTGCCACAGAGAGTTGGGGATTCTAACGAAGCAACAGCTAGTCGGGTTTGATCCATAGGAAAAATAAAAAGACAAAACTTATCGCGTATGTCACCAGTCTATCCGCGCAGGATTTCTTGCTCCGCGGCGGCGAATCCGGCTGGTCGTTTCAGAGCAGCTAGCTCTGCGCATGATCGCTGTCATTTGCTCCGCCGCCAAGTCGCATATTCGGCCGGAAATAGAACGAGCGGCATACGTCACTTCAATCAGTTTGTAAGCAACTGTTGTCGCGTTTTGCGGCGACAATGTTTACCTTGAAAACGGACAAATAATAGTGTGCAGTAACGGTTAACGCGACGTGCCCATGTAGAACATACGCAGTGGTCGCACGTGGATTGTTCGCCTGCTTCATTCGCAGATTCAGTTTGGTGCAATCCGAGTGGCCGATACAGGGTTTCGGCGGCAACTTTGCATCTCCCAGTTTCCAATATTAAAGCAGCTGCTCACTAGTGGTGGCAAACCTGAAGGAACAACGGAGGTGGTCGGCCTTCCTTGTTTGTTTTTGTTTTCCCCTTTCTCTCTTTCTTTCCTTCTATCTCCTTCCCTGTTTTTTCTATCTCTTCATTGTCACTGCTTCTTTCAGCTTATTTCTTTCTCTCTCTGTCGATTTCTTTCTAGCTTTTCTCGCTCTTTCTATATTTTTTTTCACTTTCCTCCATTTGTTTCTCTCTCTCTGTCATTTTATCGCTCCCTCTTTTTTGCTATGTTTTTTTTTCTCTATTCTTCATCTTTCTTTTTTTCTTGCTCTCTGTTTTTTCATGTCTTTTTTGTATGTTTCCTTGCCTCTTCTTCTCGCTGTGTATATTTTTCTGTCTTTCTATCTTTCTTGCATTTCTTGCATTTCTTTCTTTCTATTTCTATCTTTCTTCACGTCTCGTTGTTGGCCTCTCTCTGTCTCTTTCTCCCTCGCTGTAGCAGTCGTTCTCTCGCCTATCTGAGTAATTGCATCCCACGCCGGACAAATCGCCGCAGCGGGTGAGCGCGCACAAGGCTCAGATATTCGAGGAACAAGGCAGAAGATGTAGAAGGGGACGAGAAGAGCGCACGCAGGCCGAGTTATTGCGCTCCACGCGTTAAAAACGTAGAGGCCATTCATGATGATGATGTTTTAGGGGCGTAGCTCCTCTTAGTCTAACTTTGTCCCATGTCAGGCGTAACCGGCAGTATCTCACGAACAGTATAGAGATGCATGCAAAGAGATGCATAGAGATGCATGCAAACTGCAGTTTGCATGCAACTGCAGTTTGCATGCATCTGCCCATAGAGATGCATGCAAACTGCAGTTGGGTGACGATATACTAGATGGCGCTGTCCCATAGCGATAGAAAAATTTTTTTAAAAATAAAGAAAATAATTAATAAAATGAACTAAAAATAAAAAACAAATAACCAGAAAATAAAAATAAAAATAAATGAAAAATAAAAATAAAAAAATAAATTAACTAAAAATACAAAATAAAAAATAAGAAAGAAGGAAAAACGGAAAAAAAGAAAAAAATCAAAGCGGCGTATCGCTTTGATTACTGCTGGGCGAAACCACTGAACATTTCACGGTGTACACATGATTGCTTCAGGAGCTTCACCCAAGCTCCTCATCGTTCACCCGTGGATATGCTGTAATTTTTTTTTTTTTGGAACGCGTACCGTCATGACGAAAAGCATAACAACTCCGCTATAAAACGCGCTTAGACACATACACTGAGATCAGTCGGGTACCGCTACAACCTGCGTGCTCGAGCATGTGGCGAAGACGGGCGCTGCCGCCTCAACTTCTCACATGTGCGTCTTCAAGACAACTCATGCTTTTTCCCTACATATGTCAGCGAAGGGAGTCTTTGAAGGACCCCTAAACCACCTAGAGGTCGAAATTTAGTTGTGGCGTCGCACTTGTGCACGAGTCTACAGCGAACGCTGGCGCAGTTGCACGCGTTTTCTCGTTTCCCTCTTTCTCTCGCTAGGCTGCGTTCGTCGGCCCGTCTATCCACCTCTCCGAGTGCCCTTCGTCAGCGTCCGAGCTTTAAACGCAACGAGCGAGCGCATCTGCTATCAGAAAACTGGCGCTTCTTCGCCCACAGACAGCGTCTCTTGCTCGCGCCGTCACCTAATCATACAGGGGACATCATGACGGCTGATGTCGATAAAGGAAAGGCACGGAGAGGATCACGCGAGCCTCTGTTGGTGGTTCCGGGGCCCTTTTACAGGGCAGTAAAGCGGGAACGAAGATCATGTAGCCAGCGTCAATGGAGCCAAATGTAACAAGGCTCAAATAACTTAAGTCATTCTGCAAAGCCTCCGTTAATAGTCTAGCTATATCTCACAGTACTGCTGCCTGTACAAGATAGCTTTATTTATAGCCGGCGCAATCAAATGCACTGCAAAAATAAATGAAGTTTCAGTTTTATTCTTTAAGCAAACGACTACAAGCAAGATAAGAATAACTCTTGTAATGGTGTCGATCAAATGTCTGCTAAGAATTCATGCCCGAACAAAGGGGTCTTGGATCGACCAGCTTCACTCATATCAATTCTTAATCGGCCGTGCGCCAGTGTCTTCATTTTTAAACTTGGCGCGGTTATGCAGAGTCATTTCGGTAGCTTCGACGCGGCTCCTCCGCAGATGTTACTATGGCGCATGCGCAGCTTGGCATGATGGCACACCTGCTGGCGCAGTAGCATGGCGAGGCGAGGCCAAGTGGTGCTAGCTGCGGCGTCGGTGGGTGTTACGCAACGGCGGGCGAGGTTTCTTCCAAGGGAACAGCCGTTTTTACGCCGTGCTTAATAGCTACGCTGTGAAAAGTTTGGGCAGGTCCACTCTAAGTGAATGCTGGGGAAGTGCAAAGAACGCCCTGTCCCCGTGATTCTCTTTTAGCAGCATTTTTTCTCACCGCTCCTCGGAACCTCATCGATACCTGCATTTCGCTTGCTTTTCTTTGGCTGTAACATTGGGATTTTTCGTACGTTGTTGAAGTTAGGCTACTGTGTATTATTTTTCTATAGTAGGGTTGAACAACCTTCGTGGTCCTTTTTCCTCTGCTCGCTTTCCCCTGACGCCGGAATGCGCTCTTCGCCAGCACTGTCGTTCTCAGCGAGTCTCCTCAGTGGCGGCCATGGCGGGAAAGACCCTCCGCCCGCCGGCGGGGAAACACTCAGAAGCTTTCCGATGATGGCATGGTGGCGCCCTCGCTCGGCCTTGCCGCGGAATTCTGTGGCTGTTTGCTTCTAACTGCGTGACCATACCGCCGTTCGCATTCGGTCTATAAGTGCATTGCACTTCAAACATTTGATTTGGGGCAGTTTTTAATCGATCTAAACTTGTGCGGCTGTGTTGCCGTAATTTTGCCTGCGGAGCGGAAGTGTTTGCTGGCCGACACTTATTTTTCTACAATCGCACAGCGCACTTCCCTCTCCAAAGGCTACTTCAGCGTTATTGCGCTGGAATGACGGATTGCCAATCCAAATCCTTGGGCGGGGCACTCCATCTAATTGAGATGCAGCTGAGGCAAACAAGAGTCCCAGTGCCACAAAGGCCTCGGCCCCTAATTTAAAGAAGCGACAGCTACTCAGTAGTTAGTAGCAGAAAAAGCATACAAAAGTTACGGCGTTTTTCACTGATCGATTTGGAGCAGCATTTCTTGCTCCTCGGCGGCAAATCCGCTTCAAGTGCGTAGCACTTAGGGTCCCGGCTTGTCGTCAATCCACTGTATTATGCCGCATGGTCACGCAGGGGTCAATACCGGCTTAAATCAAGGCTACCAATGCTCAAAACCAGTGAAGGATAAAGTGACAAGCCCCGAAATAATATAAACTAGAGGTATTACTAAGTATTAATCGTAAAAAATTACCTGAAATTGCGAAAAAGGCATCTGACGCACCTGGCTGATACCCGCGTCGTGCAGAGGGGGTGCCACCACCCTGACAAGCGCGCGATCACCAAGGTGTCCATGCTACGCACTTCCTCAAATTTCACGTTAGTGTAGCTGCATTAGGCGCAGGATTTATAACTACGCCGAGGCTACACAAGGACGACAGTAGCGCAGGATTGTTTCACTGGTTGACCCGGAGTGGGTTCGCACTTTCGACTGGCCGTTTCAGAGAAAGTTGCAGCGTGCCTGATCACTCTCAATTGCTCCGCCGCATGTCACGGACTCGGTAGGACATAGAAAGAGCGGCATACGTCCCTTCTGTCGGTTTCCAAGCAACTGCGGATTTTGCCCTGTACGGGCCAGCAAACTGTGATTTTGTAAGGGCAGTGTAAACCTTTTCGCTCTATACAAAACAGACGCTGCACGGCTTCCTGCTTTGCCCACCGACGTAGCCTACCAGCATTCTCGGGAGGAAAAGCCTTCTCGAGTACCCCGCTGATTTTCGACAGTTTTCTGTGTGTGTTTAGCCAAATACATCAAATAACTATCCTTTTATGATATGATGACCAACTCATGGCGGTCCAGCAGGCCAAGGGTGCCTCCAAAGGCCAAGGGCTCGTGGCCGCCATCTAGATGGGGTTGGCCCCCCCTGCCAATCTGCCGACACACAAAGTAAACGTTATTTCTCTCCCTCCCTTTCTATGCTCTACACAAGATCAGGCAGCTTTAGAATAGCGTACGCTGAGATAGTGGTCGTTGCGGGGGCCCGCCGTTTCCGTCACTTAACGGGGGCCCGCGAGAGGATAGGGTATGACGCATGCGCAGTGGCGGCAAAGGCTCAGGCAAAGTTATGCATACGCTATTCTTAAACCTTTCACTGCTAATCTCGAGATAACTCGGGCGACGACTCACGCAGAAGCCCTGTCAATGGCGAGTATACTCAATTTGCCTCATTTAAATCACTCCCTCCCACTTTATAAACTTTTGCAAAAAAATTAATGCGGCTGTGTTGCGCCGTCTATGGAGAGAGCATATAAACAAATATAACTTGTACTGAAATCTTTTACATTAGGGAGAGCGCATGCTTGCACATCAACGTAGGCTCGCGTCTATTTGGCAACGTGCCACTAGCGCCGCAATGGCGAGCCAGCGTGCCACGTGCGCGCGCTATTGGACAGAAGAAATGCAGGAGGTTTTCACTAATGCGAACTACGAGTAAAATGGATACTTAGTGTCCCAGCTGCTCTGAATTATAGAATAATAAATATTTCTCGGTTGTGACTGTCTGTGTGTGTGTGGTGAACGCTGATGTGTGCGCGCGTATTACTTGTTCCCTCTTTCCTCCTCGCTATCTCTATTCTTTTTTCTCCCCTTCCCCCTCCCTCCGTGTAGGGTAGGAAACCGGGTACAACCTGGTTAAACTCCCTGCATTTCCTTTGCTTTTATCTCTCTATATACCTTTTAGTTTATTTGATGTTAAAAATCAATTCGTCAATTCATTCACGGCTTGTAATGACTGCTACATTTATTTGATGACATAAATCCTCATAAAAATATTTACATGTCCTCAACAGTATCCTACTGCATATCTAACCGCAAATTTCCGCATAACGTGCTGAAAAAAAAAGCGCGACATGGAGTGTGCAGCAGTGCCAAAAAAACAAAACTTCCGGCAGTAAAATAGTTAAACTCCCTATTATGATAGGTGGTCTTGATATCTACACGCCGCTTTTTTGTTCGGACACGTAAAAAGATACTTTACTTACTCTGAGATAATACAAAAACAAGGCTTACGCTTTTGTATTATAGAATGATATATGAAGTGGCCGAAAGATTATTGGGGTACAACCATGGGTACAACGCTTGCTGCTACTACAATCGCAATCTTTGAAAAGGCGAATAGAGGACAGACGAATATCCAAGCGCACTGTCGATGGAGCCAACAGTGCAAAGGTGCCTCTAGTTTAAGTCAACCTGCGAAGCCTCCGTGAAAGGTCTAGTTATATCTCGAGTTCGGCTGACTGTGCAAAGTGGCTTTACTTCTAAACTGCACAAACCAGTGTATTATGAAATTAAATTAAGGTTCGACTTTATCCTTTAGGCAAACGGGCCCCGCCACGGTGGTCTAGTGGTTATGGCGCTCGACTGCTGACCCGAAGGTCGCGGGATCGAATCCCGGCCGCGGCGGCTGCATTTTCGATGGAGGCGAAAATGTTTGAGGCCCGTGTACTTAGATTTAGGTGCACGTTAAAGAACCCCAGGTGGTCAAAATTTCCGGAGCCCTCCACTACGGCGTCTCTCATAATCATATCGTGGTTTTGGGACGTTAAACCCCAGATATCATCATCATTTAGGCAAACGACTACAAGATGAGGAAAATGCTTGAAATGGCGACGATTAAATGTCTGCTACGTCTTCATCCCCAAACAAGGTGAAGGATCTACCAAAAGAAGCACTGATTGCCATAGCGATGAATTAATTAATTAATTAATTAATTAATAATTAATGAAAATTTTGGGAGAATCGCCAATACGACAAGGTTTGATATTGGGCTTGTTGGTAATACTTTGGGAGTCTTCCAGGTAGGTTTTCATAACCTCAATGCAGTTGTCTAAGTGATGCGTAGGCGTAGAGTTACTGTAGCTGGCCAGGGTCGAACCATTGACAACGCTTAAGGAATTTCAAGATGTCATAGTGACGTCGTAGTAACGGACGGCCACTACTGTTAATTTAGGTGTGTATCCTCTATTCTCATAAAATTTGTGCTGTGTCACATGTCGAGGACTGGCAATTAAAGAAAAAGCGAGAAAGAGGGTGTTATCCTAGCCGGGAAGGCACTCGCATTCGGAGCGGGGAGGCCTTCTTTCGGAACCCAGCATCACCAAAAAAATTCATTTTGCTCTATACATTCATGTGTTTTTTTGCATCCAGAATCGTCTTACGTGACACAGGGACGAACAGATGGACAGTGTTCTCGTTGAGGCGGCATAAAAATACCTGCGCACTAGCATTTCGCCATCTACAAAGGCAAGGACGCAAGAGTATAGAGGGTAGGGCAGGGAAAGTTATGGTCGTTTTAAGCCTCCTCAAGCAGAGTTGTGAGAAAAAAAGCTACACGCCAAATATCTATTCGGAGATGTCTGAGTGATGCATAGATGTCGAGCTTTATTACAGCGAAAGCTGTTATGAGATCATTTCACCGGCCGTTTTTGGCGCCGTAGTTGTATCATTTCACCGGCCGTTTCTGGCGCCGTAGTTGTCCGCCGCCGCCGCCGGTGTCCGTAACCAGTATCGCTCGAAATAAGAAAAAAAACGAAATAAGAAAAAATTCCAGGATGGAACGAGGTTCGAACCTGGGCCAGGCTTCATGTCAGGAAGGAACCACATTAGCATATGCAATATAGCGTGGTAGAAGAGTAAAATAAGCACCAAGCGTCGCACAACGCGAATTCTGTAACCAGGCGTCACACAATGCGAATTGCGCAACGAGTAGGTTGTTGAATGCTTCCAACTCATTACAAAGGGCTCCGCCATAATTCTTCATCGTCATCAGGCACAGCATCAACAAAGTGCGCATAATGCCTTACATGCGTTTAGCAGGTACCAACGCTATCCGTAGAATGAGGAAAAATGACACAGTGCCTGCTGCCCTTCTTCTCAAAAATTACAATGATTTATAGCGTAGTGGGTTCCTCGCAAGTGCACTTGTATTAGTTGCCAAGGAAGCCCATAAGCGCATGATCCACTCCCTCGGGGTCTCAGTAAAATTACAATGATTTATAGCGTAGTGGGTTCCTCGCAAGTGCACTTGTATTGGTTGCCAAGGAAGCCCATAAGCGCATGACCCATTTCCTCGGGGTCTCAGTAAAGTTCTTCGCTCCCCCCCCCCCCGTATCTTTCCCACGTCAACGTATGTTATACAGCATGACGGGAGAGGGAAATAGCGACCGGGCGTCACCCAATGCAAATTACATAAGTGGTGGGCCGTTTAAAGATTCCAACCCATTACAAAGGGCTGTGCCATAATTCTTCACCGTGATCAGTCGTCGCGTCAACAAAGTGCACATAATGCCTTACAGACGTGTAGCTGGTGCCTGGCTTCTCCGCAGAATGACGAATAATGGCTTAGTAGGTGCTTCCCAACTTCACAAAAATGTGATTTTTGGCGTAGTGGGTACCTTTCTAGTGTACTTGTATTGTAGCCCCAAGAGAGCTTAACGAGCTCTATAAGCGGCGCTCTTCCAGCTTTCGCTGTGCCTGTGCTGCGGTTTCAGCGCAGGCCTGCCGTTTTTTTTTAGGTTACGGCTTTGCCTAATACGCTGTTTTCGGGGGGGGGGGGGGGGGGGGGGGGCATGGGCTTGGCGTATTCCGCCTTTTCCCTACCTAGCGTTCGTAGCGTCTAGAACGCTAGGAACCATTTCTCAGCACAATTTCTCAGAGTATAAATTTTCCTTGTATTTACTATACTGTATATCGGCTTTAAATATTGTCCTACGGATGGCTTTCAAATGCGTAGGCATCTCTATGCCGACTCAACGAGACAATCGGTCCAACCGCCGGACGCTTTGACACGTAAGACGATCATCGTTACAAAGAAATGAATGTATAAAAGAAACGAAATTTTCTGGGCGTCGCTGGTCTTCATCCCAGGCTTCGAACCTCGTTATATGCTCTCCATAAGCACCACTTCATAGCGGCATTGACATTTACAATATGCTCCAGCAACACTCATGGTTCGACGCGCTTTTAATCACTTGAAGTCAATATCATCACCTGGATTTATGCCTTGTTTAGTTTTACATCATATGTTGTTGATCGCATGACTATTGAATTGCAACAGTTATAGTTACTATTAAAGAAATAAATAACATTCATCAAACTTTTACGCACTCGCGCTTTTCATCTCTCTGCCGTGTTCCAAGCAAATAAATAGAGCCTAAACTCCATTTGTGTGGAAGTTGGAACTGGATAAACTACGTGTGAGTATACATTGCTTCAGATTTTTTTGAAATATCCCCCGCAACAGTGGTAAAGCGGTGGCGGTGCCCTGCTGCTGACCGGAAGGCCGCGGGCTCGATTCCAGCCCGCGGCGGTCATATTTTCGATGAAGCAGGAAACGCTGGAGGCACGTGTACGTGAATTTAGGTGCACGTTAAATAACCCAGCTGGACAAAATTCCCGGAGTCTTCCGCAACCACGTGCTTCATAATCATATCGACCAGTCGTACGTTAACTCACACGAAATAAAAAAGCTAATTTTGAATACGCCCGGCAAAAATGACGATTAATCGATTAATAGACGAAAAAATTCTGATCGATAAGGCTTAAGCGATTAATGGCAAAGTGGCGAACGATTGCGTAGCTGGCCCATTAACATTTGGGCCAGCTACACAATAATGGCGCGAAGACTGAGGTAACAGCTGAGGTATTCCCCTCAATCTTTCCCACCTCCTCAGCCTCACGTGACTCCACCTCAGCCTCACTTTCCTTTCCCACTACCTGGCTATACTATACTATACTTTGCAAAGCCAGGCCTCGTCACCATATCTCGGAAAAGCTAGGTAGAGTGGGCAGCTGTGGGCAGGGGGTGGGTGAGGAGGAGTTGGCGACGCTCGCGACGCGTTTCTAGGCGACCCACGGTGACGTCATCGCTTCGGCAAGTTTTTTTTTTTTTTCGCACAACTAACGGCATAACTGTAGCGACTCAAAGACGACGAAGAACTGCTTTGGCGGGGGGAGGGGGGAAAGAGAAAGAAGAAGAAAAAAATCGTCTGTCTATGTCAGTGTTGGAATGTTACATTGGCGCGGTCTTCGACTGGATTAAGAACGCAACTATGTGGATAACTTTGACTTTATCCCGAAGTTCAAGTGACAGGCCATATTTTTCGACGTGAGACGTGGATGAAGAAACGTATGAATTGCCTGAAAGTGTCACGACTTCCGAACTACGTGAGTTCGTCGCTCAGAAAGCCGGGAAGACGCCGGAGGAGATCGACAACCAACCATCAGTGAAGATGAAACTGAAGTACTCCGAGTTTCAAGAATACATCATGAGGCCGCTTTTGAAAGCATCGTCAAGCGTTGCGCCAAGCAAAGAAGATTATTCCGTTGGCTCATGCCTCATGGAAATGCTCCACCGTCAGCAGCAGCACGCAGAGCGACAGCAGCAGTTCATGGATAGTCTTCTTGCCGTCATCCAGGCACAACAAAGATCCAACAAGGAGATAGCAAAGCCTGATCCATTTGATGGTGAAAGCACAAGGCCGGACACCTGGATCAAGTTCTACGAACACGCGTGTGAGGACAACTCGTGGCAAGAATCCAGTGAGCGCATCAGGAACATGCGTCCATTCCTTGCCGGACTGGCTCGAAAGTGGTACGAGCTTCCCTACGCTGGACACGAGACCGACACATGGGATGAATGGAAAAGCAGTTTCCTAGCAGCTTTCAACGAAAACCCCGTTGAAAGGTGGGACCGAGCAATTTTTTACAAATTTCGATCAGGAAAGCCCCTAGAGTATTTTTATGAGAAAAGGCGGCTTCTTCAAATGGCAAACCCAGAACTTCCGGAGTCGGCGATAGTACCGATCATTATTCACGGCCTTCCTAAGGAACTCCAGTGGCAGGCACAAGTGCAATCGCCAAAAACTGTCGAGGAACTTCTAGTTTCTTTCAGGAAACTCTCAATTGATTCGACTTCCCAGAACCCACGTCGGCCAGATTACCATCCCGACAGGACACCTTGCAGGTCACGTGATCCTGACAATTGGCATAGTCGAAACCGAGTGGTCAATGTAATCTCCGATGCCAGTAACGACCAAGAGCATATGGCTTCTTCGCATCCAGATGCAGCTGAAACAAAAAACGAATAAAAGAGGGTGCACAGTCCCACCTGACGACAAAATTGGAGACTGTTTTTCTAACGGCCCTTAACCTTCGGTATATCAAACTAAAGGTAAATGGTGAAGATGTTGATGCTCTCGTAGATAGTGGGGCATCTGTGTCTGTCATAAATGAGGCACTTGTAAAGAGGAAATAAATTATTCGAGGGAGGTCGGTACAAGTACAAAGTTTTGATGGCACGAGACAAATTTACGATAAATGGGTGAGAACAAGTGTCTCTTTTCAAGGCCAGAATGCTGACATTGACGCTCTCGTAGTAAAAGGATGCGACTACAAATTTTTGCTTTCCCGACCTGATATGAAGACCCTAAAGTTAAACCTTTATTGGAATGATGAAGTGACTGTGGCGAAAGAGACGTGCGCCTCATTGAGTATCGCAGATCGCCTTATTACATGTGAAGACGACGTCCGCCGCAAGTTCCCCGAACTTGTCTGCTTAAGCAACTATCCACCAGCAAAAACAAAATTTTCCGTTCCTTTCAAGCTGAAAGACGTTACACCGGTCAGGAGAAAGCCTTACAACATGTCACGCGAGAAGAAAGTTTGGTTGAAAAGTGAGATCCAAAAGATGTTAGATGCTGGCATAATACGACCATCGGTGTCTACGTTCGCCTGACCAATTACGCTGGCTCCTAAAGAAGATGGATCTTTGAGACTATGTACAGACTACCGAATTTTGAATCACCAAACGGACCTATTCCCTTTTCCTATGCCAAGAATTGATGGAATAATTGAGGAAACGGGAGGTTGCAAAGTCTTCTCCAGAATAGATCTTTGCAAAGGATTTTGGCAGGTACCACTCGAAGAGGAATATAAAATGTACACGGCCTTTGACACTCCCTTTGACATATATGAGTACAACCGCTTACCTTTCGGGTGGAAGAACAGCGCTGCCTGGTTTCAAAAGATGATGAATGGCGTCTTGAAACCCTTCCTTGGAGTATTTTGCAACGTCTACCTCGACGATATATTAGTCTATTCAAAAGATGAAACGTCTAACTCTGAACATCTGACTGCTGTTTTGATCGCACTGAGCGAAGCTAAACTGAAAGTAAATTTTAGGAAGAGTGAGTTCTTCAAGACAAAAATTACATTTCTTGGACGCGTCCTGGATGGATTTACTAAAAGCACTAAGGAAGAATCCGTGGAGCGCGTAAGGCACATGAAGAAGTCAGATAGTGTACACGCGCTCAGAGTTTTCCTTGGACTTGCTGGACACTTCAGAAACTTCATAAAAAATTTTGCGGCCCGAGCGAAACCATTGAACGATTTGCTTCACAAGAACAAAGATTTTATTTGGACTGATGAATGTGAAAAGGCTTACGATGACTTAGTATCAGCCATATCATCAGATCCGATCCTTACGCTACCCGATTTCACTCTTCCCTTTGAACTGACGACAGATGCTTCCAACTTCGGTGCAGGTGCTGTTCTGTATCAGCGAAAACATGAAAGAGGAGCGCAAGTTATTGGCTACTATTCGTATACGTTTACGAAGGCAGAGCAGAACTACAGCACAACAGAGAAGGAGGCACTGGCTGTTGTTCTAGCAATGAGATATTTTCGATCTTACATCGAAGGTACAAAGTTCAAACTATTCACTGATCATCAGACACTTACCCATTTGCTGAATGTTTCACAACCAAAAGGGAGAATAGCCCGATTGATCAGTGAAATCCAGCAGTTTGACTTTGAAGTCGCACACAGAAGCGCGCAAGAATTGTCAGATGCCGATGCACTTTCTCGGCTTCCTGTAATCAGTGGCTGCGGGAAAAAGGAAAGTGTGAACTTACTCAGGCTCTGGGAAGGTACAGAGCAATTGATGCCCATAGGAGGTTCCACCTACGTTGGTACAAAAGGTCCTTGAGCTGTATCATGACAGCCCACATTCAGGAGGACACGATGGGTTTTGGCGAACCTATTACAAATTGAGAAGGCGATTTACATGGCCAGGAATGAAGAAGGATGTCGCCGATTACATCAGCTCCTGTCACAATTGTCAACTCAAGAAGGCTAAATACAAGCAGAAAACGGACACTATGATACTCCCACCTCACGCAAGTGTGCCGTTTGAGACCGTCCATGTTGACTTCGCTGAGCTAAAGAAAAAAAGCGAAGGCGTGAGGAGAACTCAGTCTTTCTTAGTATGCATTGACGAATGCTCAAGGATTGTTGCGGCCAAGCCAGGAAGGGAGAATGCGCAAACCGTCATAACACTACTGAACAGGGACATGTTTAAGGGACTGAAATGCATTGTATCTGACAATGGATCCGGCTTAAACAGCTTCGCTATTAAAATGAATTGTTTTAACTTGATATTGGGTGACCGCGCCCTAAGCTTGCGCCCGCGAAGTGCTCTTCGTGGGGGCCGTTGGTCACGCATAAAGCTGGAACAAAGGCAGGTGAAACGCACTATTGCAATACGCGCCGAGGCCTGTCATGGAAACCTCTGGTGTCGCCGAGAATGGGACGACACCGATGCTGTTCTGTTCACCGAGCCACTCCCCCTACACTCACTTCAATGAACGCGCAACGTCGGGAACCGTCGCCCGCCACTAACAAAAAGAGCTACGCTCTAAAATCGCACAAAAGCAAGGCGACAACACGAATTACGGCACCACCATTTATGCTGGCGACGTTTCCTGTTTTGCCACATTGCACGCGCATATGTCCGACGAATTGAGCAAGACCCGGGACGGCGTCCCGACTTGCGTTCTCCGCTATGCATTGTTTCAAACAGTCTTTTTAATTCGTCTTGACCACTAAGCGTCCACATGATACGTCCTTTTACCAGCTGAGCTATTTGAGAGTGGGGTAGAGCAGCTGTCGTTTCAGAAACCTCGGCAGGTTTCGTGCCGTCTTCTTTCTACAAATGATGCCATATACACAAATGACCACGCCATATTGGCCTCGAGGAGTTACGGAGTCGCCCTCTATCGGACGCGCCTCGATTGCGTGCTAGGCAGGATACCGCCGGCGCGCTCCCCATAGGTTTTGCTGTCGGCGCTCTACAAAAACACCTCGCGGAAGCCCTCCAGGGCATTTCTGTAAGTACTTTCGAAATGAACTGTGTTCTTTACTGTCAAGATAATCATTTTCGACGAACTGAAAGCGCAAGGTAGTCTACAGTCGCTGTCTCTTTGCAGAAAACCGAGCACCCGCTTCACGCTGTCACCGCGTTGGAGACCCTTGAACCGGTTTCTTACGTGAAGGTAGTCATTCGCTGAGTGCAAACTATGTGAAATATCTCGTTAGAGTAGACTGCCTGTATAACCAAACGGAGCATAACAGAAAGAAGCCTCAAGCCAGCGATCGCACGGGTTCGCGACGACTTACGGTGCCTCTGCATGTATGAGCGTCTGCATGTATGTTCGTACTGATGGTTTCGCTTTTGCTACGAGCGCGTTTTGGCACCGCGCTGTGAACTTTAGGCAGCAAAATATGAGAATTTGTGAGTAAACAAACAACTACTGTTGCGCGGACGCTATCAGAGCAGTTCAAAAACAATTTCCTTGCAACTACGGCTTCGGTGCGCATGGCAACTTCGTGGTCTGCCGTCCCGACGATTCAGTGTTTTTTTTTTTTCTTTTTCGGTCTAAATTCGGGTACGTTTCAATGTCATTTGACAAGTTGTCTCGCACTGCGTATTGATCGGTCTTCTCAGCGGGCAAATGCCGCTGCTTCTGTTCCTTTATTCAGCGCATTCGTTTCGTTTCGTGCTCACACAAAACGTGAGCAAATGCGACGCCTTTTTTTAATGCTCCTTAATTATCGTTCCGCTTGCATTCCAGTGAACTTGCCGCTCACTGTGATCAACAAATTCATAGACCAAAGCTTCACCACTTCGAGATTGCTGGTGGAAGGAGAACCAGTCTACGAGACCGAGCATGTAGTAGCACGCGACTCTTAGGAAAAAAAAAGAAAATACAGTCACGTTTGCCGGACTTGTTCTGCAAACGTCGGCTGTGAACTAGGACCCACATGAACTTGAAATAGCGGTGAATAAAATAGAAGGTATTGCAGCAACCAGCAGCCGCAAAACAGGATAGTAATTATTTGGCGTGTACCACAGCAATTTTGGCAGCAGTGTCGTGTCTAACGCCAACAAGGTGGCATCTTTCCCACGTAAATAAATGAGGCTCCAAGAAAATACATGGGGTTGGCCGGTGGGCCGATCATCGGTGGGCCGATCAGGGAGGCAATGCAAAATTTATGTAGCTTATGAAGCGATGCATGCCTCATCAAATGGGAAGGTTGCCCATCGGCGTCCCGCGTCGGCGGCGTCAACACGAGTGATGCAAAAAATAATCGTCACGTGATGGTGTCACCATATGACGTCATCATGACGTCACAGATCGCCAAAATATGTAGCGTCATCATGACGTCATATAATGTGACGTCACATGATGACGTATTCACACGTCATGGTCGCTTTGCATTGCCTCCGTGATCGGTCACGGACGCCGTGCAAAACCGCGTTAGGTGCACAACGCTTTTGGAGGAGGGCGCGGGAGAATCAGTACATCGACTGACAAGAAGATGGCTTTCGCCTTCTAGTCATCTTTAACGAATGCATAAGGGACCCTGTGCGTTTTTTAATTCAACTTATCTAAACAATGACTTGCGAGTCTGCAGCCGATATTGTGGACGCTGACACGGGGCCGACGATCAAGAGGTCGCATTGGAGGGTTCTCAGATGGCATCGCACGTGGTAAAAGGTAGCGCTTTTACCGTCCTGTGGCAGATAAGCATCATTTGCCGGCGGGAAGCGCGCGCGAGCCATCGTCTCAGTGCGCGCTGTCTGCTACTCACCGAACATCGCAGGCCCGACGCAGTAACAAAAGTCTTCGTCGCGGAAGTGCTTGTTGTACACAAGACTCGTAGCGGATGGCTACTTGCCGATTCTTAGCTTTACAACCCATGCTTCACGCTGTTTCTTGTCCCGCGGTTACCAGTGTGCAGGCTGACACTGGGCTCCTTTGCGTAAGCGCGGCACTGCGGCACCGAGCGGTAGAGCCCCATGTTCGTCGCCTTTGGAGGCAGCCACTCTATTACAATGGTTTCAATTGAGTAGAAAATGAGAGAAAACTTCCGAATTTGAACAGACCGCAGTGCATGTGGGACTTGAAACTCGTTTTCAAAGCACGCGGCAGTGCGCCACAAGCAGCCGACGCGACCGCTGAGACCACGTGATCCTGCCAAGCACGTCACGCCGACGGTGGCGCCGGCGTTTCCAGTGGTGGGCCTCGGGGCCAATACCCAAATTCACGGCCATTGGCTGATTTTCTCCCCGTGAGCTGCTCAGTTACTGAGGCCGCCGTGAGAGGCCACCACGTGCCCGCGCGCCCTAAAGCCCCTAGATGTTGGAAAGTAGCGGCGATCCTTTATCCACACCGCCTCGCCCTCGCCGCGCCGTCAACCTCCTCTTTCTTCACCCTCTCTTTCGCGGAGCTGGCGCATCCGCAACGCTGAATGGCTGCGACGCGCGTCACCTCCCAGTCAGGTGACCCCGACGTCACGAGAAGCGAGCGCAAGCAAACTTCGCGCGCTTTCAGCTGCTCACACACGCCATGAACCCTCCAGGCGTCGACCCTCCAGGCGTGTGTGTACGGGTGTGTGCAGGTGTATGCGTGTTTGTATGTGTGCATATGTGCGCCTGCGTTTGTATGTGCGCGTGCGCACGTGTTAACGTGTGAGTGCATGTGCGTGCGTTTGTGTATGTGTCTTCGCGGTGTGTGCGTGTACGCACGTATGCGTGTGTGTATGTGTGCGCCTGCGCGTGCGTGTGTTTGTGTGTTTTCGCGCGCGTGTATGTATGTGCGTGCGTGCCTGTATCGCGTGTGTATGTATGTGCGTGTGTGCATGCATTGCATGCGCATGCACGTGTGCATGTATGTGCGTGCGTGTCTATCACTTGTGCATGCACGTGCATGTCTGTATCGCTGGGTATGTGCGTGTGTGTCTGTATCGAATGTGTATGTATGTGCCTGCGTGTCCATATCGCGTGTGTATTCATGTGCGTGCGTGTATCGCGTGTGCATGTATGTATGTATGTATGTATGTACGTACGTATGTATGTGCGCGCGTGTCTGCATCGCGTGTGTATGTAGTTCGTCTGTATGTATGTATATAAGCATGTATATATGTGCGTGCGTGTCTGTATCGCGTCTGCATGTATGTGCGTGCGCGTCTGTATCGCGTCTGTATGCGCGTGTATATGTATATATGTGCGTGCGTGTCTATATCGCCTGTGTATGCGCATGTGTATGTAAGTGCATGCGTGTCTGTTCGCATGTGCACGCACGTGCTGTCTCTATCACGTGTGTATGCGCGTGTGTATGTGCGTATCTATATTGCGTGTGTACGTGCGTGCGTGCCTGTATCGCGTGTGTATGATCGTGTGTATCTATGTGCGTGCGTGTCTGCATCGCGTGTGTATCTACGTGCGTGTCTTTATGACGTGTGTATGAGCGTGTGTGTGTGCCTCCGTGCGTATCGTGTGCGTGCGTGTCTGACAGCGGCATTGACACAAAAAGTCTTCGGGCCCACATTTGGCCCAATTCAATTTAAGTAAACCACCACATTCCTTCTTGGGTGCCTTCTTTGAGCTCATCAAGACCTCAATTATGAAAAAAATTCTCGCCTCTAGACCAGAACACAGAGAATTCCATGCGCATCGCCATATTTGCTTCGCGCGTCGCGCCATCTATCGCACACGCGACGAAAAACATGCGCGGGCTGCCACGCCAGCAGACGCTACACAGAGCAAACGTGTAACTCCCGAAACTCAGCCCGTCGGAGAGCGTGTTTCGCGTCTTTTCCAGCCTGGACATTTTCGCTGATTTTATTGGAACATCAAGAACATCTTGCTCATGCAAGTCCACAATGTATACAGTACCTGCTGAGTGAGCTGCGGAAGCCACCTCGTCAGATACGTACGCTGTTACATTTGTAAAAAAAAACGTTCTCGCTGTGGTACGCGTGAATCGTAATTGCAGTGCAGCTCGCGAAAGAGTGAAACGATGTTTTGTTGCGCCATATTACAAGTTGTGCACAAAGTTTTGTGGAATGTGATCATTTCAGCATGCATCGCGTAATAATTAGAGTACGCTTTACGGGTAGTTTCGCGGAACGTAATTTTTGTTTCACGAGCGCTCTTACAATAATGCGTCTTGCTCACAAAAGCGTGCTATCAGAGAGTATAACCTGCAGTATCATTCAGCGATCCCATTTGGAAGCTACCTGCGCGATTTTATTCTTGTAACGATGATGCTTTACAAGCGAAACTGTGCTACTCTTAGTTAAGCCGGTTAGCTACGCCTGCGACGTAAAGGACACTGGCGCGAGTACTGTTTACTTACGTGCCAATATATGTATTATGTGCAGCTGGATGCCTCGTGTCCAAATAAATTTGGGGACATCAAACGCTGCAATGAAAGCACGAAATTCTGACCAGCTGTTGAGGAGCACCGTGCCATTTATTACCTTTTGAAGACGAAATCTCGAAAGCGTGGATGCCATCAAATCACTAAAGCTTAATACTACGTTGAAAGTGGCAAAGCATGCTGATTGCTTGGGCTTGAAAGCACTACCTTGCACGAGACTTTCGTCAAAGGAAACGCTCAAAGGTATGAAGTGCAACCCCACACAAAGCTCGCGCCTGCCTTCAACCCAGCTGCGTGTCACGCAAACCAGGTTCGCAAAATGAATTAGGTGGGCATCACGCTGCAGAATACACGCAATTAGTGTACTTACTCGCGCATTTTCACTCGGCTCCTAGTTTTTTTGCTTGAATCACAGTTATCCACTCGCGGCGAAGCTGAAAACACCACACCGGCACTATTTCCGTGGCGCGTCGTAATCGTCGCAGACAACGCTAATATCCTCTTGTTGCGCTGCTTGTTTTGGCATCCAAAGACAACGCAGTAGTGCCCAGACGAGCTCTTACACGCTGAAGCGGCGTGAACGGGTACTTTTTCGCACTTTAAAGCCTCAGAACTGCAGCTTGCCCTGTTTACTTGGTGAAGCCCGCGCGCGCCTCGGCAGCCCGGTCAGCCCAGCGTCTGGGTGCGAGAGTATCCGCTCGGCTCGCCAGCAGCCTGGGTGCGAGACAGGCGTGCTCTGGTGTATACTTTATGCTGGTTACATTATATGCGCTTAATACACTTCCGCGTTACGGACAGCCGAGGCGGCGACGGAGAGGTTAACCGGTCAGCCGCCAGCTGGTATACTTTATCTTTTTTCGAAGCGCTTATTTACATTTTAACGAAGCGTCTTGAGAAATAAATGTGTCACTTTGTTCTATCGGAAGCCCACTTTCGTCATGACTATTGCTTAAGAGACAGGTTCTCATTTGATGCTTCAAGGGGCCGATTAAACAAGCGCGCGCAGTGATTCTAATGCGGCTGCGGCGAGCCAGTGGAGGGTTCAGCGTGCCGTGCGCAGCGCGCCGGTCAGGGGAGGGGAGAAATCCGAGGAGAATTGAGGAGGAAAACGTGCGCGCGGAGGAGAGTGTCGCTGCTTTCTAGATCAAGGGGCTTTAGCGCGCCCGCCCGCGATCACACTAGGGATGGTCGATTAAATTTCTTAATCGATTAATCGTTAACCATTAATTGATGTAGCCTTTAATCGAATAATTGCTTTTGGTGGAATGTTTTAATCGATTAATCGATTAATCGTCATTTTTTATGGGGGCTTTGAAACCGATATCTCTTTGTTTGAGAGGCATGGCTCGTATTTGATATGGACTCAAATCTTTTTATCAGACGCGCTGACGATCGAAAATTTCCACTTTCGAAAGTGTCGACGACGGGCCCCTTGTGTCCAGTGTGCGAAAGTGGGAACTTTCGCACACTGGACAGAAGGGGCCCGTCGTCGTTGGTTGATGTCGCGGATTCAAGAATCTGTGGCCATCATCCCTGGACTATTCGGCAGCAGGTCGTATTTTCTCAAAGCCTGCCTACTCGAGCTCATCGAAACCGGAGGCGCGTTCGGAGACTACACTGGTTGGAAAGTCGTAGCTGAAACATGCAGTGTGGCGGAGGGTGAGGAAATCTCGAGAAAGGTAAAAGAGAGACGAGGAGGAATTAAATGAGACGCTCGCTCTCGTAAGCACGGCATCTTTTCTCGGTTTGTCGGCTAGATATTGTGGAAGCCCTACATAATACTATAATTACGGACTGACGCGATCTTTCCCTTGAGGTCACCCATGCAGAGATTAAGCAGAAACATACTGGCCTCAAACAGACCATCGGTACAGGCAACTGCGGGAAATAGAGTGACATGAGTTTTTCCCTCCCAGCTAGAATAAACAGCAGCGCTACTCCGCAGGCTTCATCTGATCGTTGCCTTAACACGGCGCCACTCGCACCTTTTCAATCGTGCGTACTTCCTGAACTGTGAGCGCTATCTAGTGTATCAGATATTACAGCATAAATTTCGCGACTGTCCTTCTTTCCTGTCACAGCAGAAGACGGGGGCCTCTACCTGAAAGCTGTATTTCTCCCTAAATATGCGACCATACAGTATTACTAAATGCTACAAGGTCACTTCTTCAATATACTGGACGTTCGGTAAACCGACGCGTAAAGTTGAGGATTGCACAAAGGGTCTATAAGACCCTTTTCACAATTCGCGAGTGCGCATTCCTGTGCTACATTTTCTCCCAACTAATGGCAGCAACTTGGTGCTTCAAGTGGAGACGAGGTTGCACGTGCTGTCTATTATGCGTGTTCGTGTCAAGAGAGGCGAGTCTACATATTCCGCGTCCCAGCGCAAGCAAACCGCGCTTGAACACTCCGTTTGAAGAAGTGACTAGCTGCCATTAATTGGGCTAACTGCATCGCAGGAAAGCTAGCTGAATAATTATGAAAATGGTATATACCCTATAAGACGGACAGTTGGGCTAGTTGGTATACAGCATAATAAAATATGGTTACTAGCATCCTTGTCCTCTTAACGCTAGCAAACGTGTCTAATTAATTATATACGGATTACCTAATCCTGTCCCCATCATCGTACTTCATCACTCTTTCCCCCCAGTGCAGAGTATAGCGGGCAGGGGCGTACTAGGTCAGGCCACCCTCTCTGCCTTATATATTTTCTCTCTCTCTTTCACTGGTAAACAATATATTTTATTTGCTAAAGAGTAAAACAGAACGGCACTAAGAACCAGTCAGGAAATAAGCAGCGCATATTACAATGCCGTAATTACACAAGAAACGAGTAAAATGTGAGGGTTGAATAAAATACAAAGAAAGTTGCGATTGACACTACAGGCGACGAAAACTACTAGGAGAGATGCGTTTATGCGGCAACACGATGAAACAGCGCGGCAAAAAACGAACACGAACAAAATAAGCAACAAGACGATGCGCTGGCACGTATGAAATTTACAGAAAAGAGTAAACTTCTCTGTTGAAAGTTGGCGAATCGCCATGCTGCTTACTTTCTCAACAGTCCCCTTTTGTTTTGTTTCATGGGGTTGCTGCTCCGAACCACATGCTTTTTTCTACTGAGCGAAGAAATATCAGTTGCCCGAGATGCTCGGGCGACAACCGACACCTTCTTTGGGTCGCCACACATCCACCATGCGAAAAAAGGCACGGTGCGGTCTGCGTCAAACGTTGCTAACAGTCCTTGTGAGTGAAACCCGAATACATCAAAACAAAGCAGTAAACACGCGTGGCAGCAATATCGCTAGTAATATTAACGGTGGTACTACCGATTGCACTACCGACAGTTTGTCGACAATAGTACTATCGATCGTTTGTTTATACGCTATCGATAGTTTGAAAGAAACTATCGATGCTATCGATAGTCAATTTACCGATAGTTTCGGATCACTAATGCTCAGGTGACGCTCGACTAGCTTAAGGGAGAGGAGGTGAAGGCAGTAGCAGCAGTAGACTGCGAGCTGGAGAGAAGCGGGCAAGTTAATTTCTGCCGCGATGGGGTGGAGGCGCCTCCTGCCAGGGCTTGAAGCATTGGGAAGTGCTTGGAGTTGGGCGCCGTACGCGACGGAGATCAGGGCGAGTTCATTGGGGTATGGCCGCCGCCAGCTCCGGGCTCGTTCTGCTAGCGCAGAAATATGCGCTGTAGCGAAAGAAAGCAGTGAAAGAGAGGCGATGTGCACGGCATCTGCGTCTCAGGATAGCGCGCCTCGCAGTCATGCGCTCCGGCCAAGGGGCGAGGTTGGGGGCGGGAGTTGGGGTAGCCGTGATCGATTAATCGAATAGTTTTAATCGATTAATTCGATTAATCGAAAGGCGGAAATCGATGACGATTAATCGATTAATAGTGGACCTTTAACCGATTAATCGATTAGTCGTTCATCGATTTTGCCATCCCTAGATCACACTGAAAGGAATCCGCGCGTTCAAAGGAAAAAAAAACCGAAAGTGCTCAAGGTCATGACGCCCGCGTGACGTAGCTTCTTTCCCTCGTGTCATCCCTCCCAGCTGAGCATCCAGCGCGTTTGTCGGGACGAGAGAAGGTAGAAAGCAATTACAGCGTGCGACAAATTTCTCCAAGTCTGCTCGCTCTTGAGGGATTCTTTAAATGTTTACGGTGGTCGATTCGTGAGGCAATAAACTCATTTAATAAAGCCATTCGACGGTTGCTTGAAAAACTGCTGCAAGGCCTTTTTAATTTTTTTTTATGGGTCAGAGAGATCGCTTGCAGATACCAACCCCGTCGGCGAAAATAAAAAAAAAACTAACGTTTCCTGAACGATCACTAAGGAGTAGAGGTGTGATAATAGTGAAATTTCCTCTCGAATGGCATCGAATAGCGCCGAGCAGTGGCCACAAATATCACATATCGAAACGAATATCGAATACACAAGATTTTATTGAAAATTGAAAGGAAGAACAAACAAATGAGATATAGTATCACAATGCTATGGCGAGGTGGCAGCTTTCTTACGCGCTTGTTCAATAGCTTGTTTGTTGTTGTTGTTGTTGTTTCAGTGGTTATGGGACCGCAGGCATGTCGGTAAAAGAGGCGCCATTGCAGTCAGCAGCGGTACTCCTCACCTCCTGAAGGCTAACAGGAGGGGAGGGTAGGGTAGCTAGTTTATTTGTTTTTCTTCTGTGGTCGCTCAATACGGCACATCTGATCGCGGTAATGTTGCGCTTCATCATCATGAATGCTTGAATCATCGAAATATTTCGGGTGCCAGTTCACAGCTATGTGTTAACGACGCCTAAACGACGGGAGTTTCACAACGAGTGGTGTGGTGCGGCCGTGGCGACTGCACAGCGTGAAGAACTTTTCCTAAGTGAAGTCAATCACCGAGGATATCGCAGGCCGAAGTGGGGACGATTTATAGCGCTTCCGGCGTACGCGACTGAACTACGCAAGAAGTCCGTTTTGGAAGCGAAGTTGTGAAAGGCTGGACACTGTTCTGGACACTTTTCTCACGGATATGTATACTTCTTTTTCGTGCGGAAATGCGAATCTTCTTTAGAATAAACATGCGCTCGCTTTTTAACCGTATATCGGTGAAAGTTTTAACGAAAGGCTTACTGTTACGATGTTAGCGTTAGTTTTAGCCACCCCATTCTATCCAAGTTGCACTATTGGCCTTTGTAGCGTTTTAGATGCTCGTCCTGTCGAATTATTTTAAAAACGTCGAATACAACGCATTCGAAAGGCCAATCGAGTCACAGATGGCCATGATTTGTGACAATCATGTTGCCATCATGACGTCACCTAACATGACGTCACATGATGACATCACCACATGACGTCGTGACTTGGTCAAAGGCGGGCCGATCACGGAGGCAGTGCAAAACTAGTCAAGTTGCACTGCCTAAAATGCACTTTCTTTCGATAAAGTGAGTACTGACGTTGCGTCAGACCATAAGTTACCCTTTAAACGCCAGTGCAGTCGGCGTGCCTGGTAAAGCTACGATGAGCACACAACTACTACGCTTACAAAAACACGTCGATCCGCCTCGTAACGTTTAACTCCAAGCTACAAAATACAGCATGTACAACTACTCATAAAGTCTCCTAAAATTAACTAAAGGGGACTCTGGCGCTGCGATCGTTCAGCCATCATGGGAATGATGGGTAGTACACGGATTTGCCTAGTCTTCGTACTTGCGGGCTTCGAACGCACTTGTGGCTTTGTTTATTGCTGTGTTTTGGTTTTCTTTCGAATAAAAGAATGGATCTTTGTGAACTTCGTGACCAGATTTGAATTGGTGAGCCTAAAGAAGTTAAAGTGGTGAAGTGGAACTGCTGACTTTTGCTGAACTTCGTTTTGCGACAAAGCGGTTGCAGGCGACGCGGAGCCAAAGGGAGCCGAAAGAACGAAGTTGAGACAAATCTGTGTACTACCCATCATTCCCATGCTGGCTGAAGCGCCATGCGTTGCAGCTCCCATAGACACTAGCGCCAGAGTTCCCTCTAGTGTATCTATATGAAACTCTATGCAACTACTCGCCGATTGCTGCGCATGAAACCGATTCCCACGAGGGGTGGGATCTGCCAAATTTTTATTAGCCAAATAGTGTACTTGCAATATACACCAAAATACTTTGCACATGAAGAAATTATGACACAAAGGCTCAAGAGAACAATAGCCCAATACTTCAAAAACTCACATTGCCCAATCGAGGAAAACCACTGGAGCGAGACAGCAGCGTTGGCAGTAGTATCACTTTGCAACCATTCAGTACAGCCTTTTTTCGCTTAGCGTGCCGCATTCACCATGACGAAAGGCGAGGGCACGCTGGCCGTGCGCCAGCGAAAGCAGTCTGCAGTTACAGGAGCGGTTATCTAACATTCTGTGAGCTAGTTCCGTTTCTTTGAAGTGTCACGCCAGTAAAGAACACAAACAAATAAATAACCCGCGGAAGATACACATGAAACCAATGCTGCAAAGTGAGCGATGCCTCGTTGACCCGACAATGCGGCGAACGAACTAAACGCACCCCCACATAGCAAACTGCCTGCATACGCCCCTCATTTATAGCACTCGACCAAAAAATGAGGCAATCAACTATTTAGCAGAATCGCGAGTTGGGCTAGTTGGTGGACGTTCATCGTCAAATAATTTACAGCGCAGCGGGTTAAACACAGGCAGAAAGAAGAAAATGACGCCGCGCTGAACACGCAACTAAACTTATTTTTGAAAAGGAAGTACATATATACAGATCAATGAGTCATCAAGACCGACCACATGTGCCGCAACACAACAATAATCATGTCTTGTCTAACAGATATTTGTATTCTTCATCTAGAAGAATGATTGAAGGATGACTTATGCACTTGTTGTTGCTTCCTTCCTCTATGTTCTTCCTTTTCAAAAATAAATTTAGTTGTGGGTTCAGCCCGGTGTCCTTTTCTTTTTTCTGCCCGTGTTTAACCAGTTGCACTGTCAATTATTTTACGATCAACTATTTAGCCATGAGTCAGATAAACCTTAGCGTAAACTTTTAGTTTACCGTGGCATATATTCAATTCGAAAAAAAACTTCGTTGAGTTTTTTGGTTTTCGTTATTGGCCCCCTACTTACCTAGTCGCATTTCAATTAGAGTCACTCTACTTCAATCGTACAGCGTGCGTTGATATCTGTGGCAATAGGTTTTCGACCACTTTTCGTTCCAAGTTTCGCGACCGATATAATTTGACCTTGTCCAAGTTGCGGATTCGGTCGGAAATAGAGCGAGCGCCATGCGTCACTTCCGTCAGTTTGCGAGACACTGTGTCGCGCTATAGTGTACTAAAACAGGGGAGTGCTGGGAACGAACTTCGAAAAGTGAAGCTAAAACAGGGTCAATCCGCTTGTGGCGCTGCAGATTGTCGCAACGACACATTGCGACAATCGGCAATGTGTCGTTGCGCGCCGCTCCGCCGAAGTGGTGCAGGGGTAGAATTACCGTTTCCCATTCGGTTCGAATCGCAGCTGTAGATGGTGGATTTTAAATGCGAAGCATTTCTTAGCGAACTTCTGCGACTTTGAGCGTATCTATCTATCTATCTATCTATCTATCTATCTATCTATCTATCTATCTATCTATCTATCTATCTATCTATCTATCTATCTATCTATCTATCTATCTATCTATCTATCTATCTATCTATCTATCTATCTATCTATCTATCTATCTATCTATCTATCTATCTATCTATCTATCTATCTATCTATCTATCTATCTATCTATCTATCTATCTATCTATCTATCTATCTATCTATCTATCTATCTATCTATCTATCTAGCCGCCTACGACTTTGTGCTCTCCTGGCCGTTTCGTTAATCGGATGTATACCAAAATTGGTGTGTCATAACATGGCCTTATTACGAACATAAATGACAGGTCATATCATGAAAATCATGACACGCCTGTCATGAACAGCATGATTTACATTCCATGGCCTTAGGCTGTTGCGGCCGTTCCGTTAATTTCATATACACCAAAATTGGTACGGCATGACAAGAATTTATGACGAACATAATGACAGGTCCTAACATGCAAATCATGACGCGCATGTCATGTGCAGCATGATTTACATGACATGGTCTCTGGGCGCCCGCGGCCGTTTAAATGAAGGGATATATACGAAAACTGGTATGATGAGACATTCCTGTATGACGAACATAACTGACACGTGGTAACATGAAAATCATGACATGCATGTCATGTGCGACATGATTTACATTCCACGCTCATGGCGCACTCGTGGCCGTTTCGCTAGATTGATATGCACCAAAATTGGTATTACGCCATGTGACTGTATGAGGAGCATGAATAACAGGTAGTAATATGCAAACTATGACATGCATGTCATGTATGTCATGATTTGCATGCCACGCTCATGGTGCATTCGCGGCCGTTTCGCTAGCTTGATATACACCAAAACTGGCATTGCGCGATGTGACTGTATGATGAACATTAGTGACAGGTGGTAAGATGAAAAACCATGATAGGCATGTCATGTATGGCATGATTTACATTCTATACTCATGGTGCACTCGCGGCCATTTCGCTCGCGTTTCATTGACATGGTGTATGCTAGATTGTGCATGCATGCGTGCATGGCAAACATGCGGTATATGGTGGACTAGGTGCCATGGCATGAATGATTTCATTTGGCTCAAAGACAAACAAGGCGATGTATGCAGCTCTTTGCTGGCTGCTTCGCATTACATCGATTCCCACAAGGCGTGGGATCTGCCGATTTTTTTAATTCTTTATGTCACTGTTTATAGATGTATTAGTTTTCCTTTTTTTTTTGATAACTACCTTCAGTTGCTACATGCTGCTTCAAAAAGTAAAATAGAAGAAATTTGAAAGTGAGCGTAGTTATTCGTAGCGCCACCGCCCGGAATTCAACAAAAACGTAAGGTATGGCCTCCGAAATTTTTTACAGCGAAAGCTGTTATGAGATCATTTCACCGGCCGTTTTTGGCGACGTAGTTGTCCGCCGCCGCCGCCGCCGCCGCCGGTGTCCGTAACCAGTATCGATCGAAATAAGAAAAACAAGCGAAATAAGAAAAAAATTCCAGGATGGAACGAGGTTCGAACCTGGGCCCTCTGCGTGGGAGCCCAGTATTCAACCTCCGAGCCATGCCGGTGCTTGAAACTGCTTTGCAAAAAGGTCCTATACAGGCTTCATGTCGGGAAGGAACTACATTAGCATATGCAATATAGCGCGGTAGAAGAGTAAAATAAGCACCAAGCGTCGCACAACACAGAATTCTGTCCCCAGGTGTTACACAATGCGAATTGCGCAACGAGTAGGTTGTAAAATGCCTCCAACCCATTACAAAGATCTCTGCCATAATTCTTCGTCGTCATCGGGCACAGCATCAACAAAGTGCGCATAATGCCTCACATGCGTTTAGCAGGTACCACGGATCTCCGTAAAATGACGAAAAATGGCACAGTGCCTGCTGCCCTACTTCTCAAAAATTACAATGATTTAGAGCGTAGTGGGTTCCTCGCAAGTGCACTTGTATTGGTTGCCAAGGAAGCCTATAAGCGCAGATCCATTTCCTCGGGGTCTCAGTAAAATTACAATGCTTTATAGCGTAGTGGGTTCCTCACAAGTGCACTTGGATTGGTTGCCAAGGAAGCCCATGAGCGCATGATCCATTTCCTCGGGGTCTCAGCAAAGTTCTTCGCCCCCCCCCCCCCCCCCCCGTCTCTCTCCCACGTCAACGTATGTCATACAGCGTGACGGGAGAGGGAAATAGCGAGCGGGCGTCACCCAATGCAAATTACATAACTGGTGGGCCGTTTACAGCTTCCAACCCATTACAAAGGGCTGAGCCATAATTCTTCATCGTCATCAGTCGTCGCGTCAACAAAGTGCACATAATGCCTTACAGACGTGTAGCTGGTGCCTCGCTTCTCCGCAGAATGACGAATAGTGGCCTAGTAGGTGCTTCCCAACTTCAAAAAAATTGTGATTTATGGCGTAGTGGGTACCTTTATAGTCTACTTGTATTGTAGCCCCAAGAGAGCTTACAGCGGGCTCTAGAAACGCCGCTCTTCCAGCTTTCGCTGTGACTGTGCTGCGGTTTCAGCGCAGGCCTGGCGTTTTTTGCAAATATATGACTCGAACCGAGATTTCATATATTACGTTACGTTTTGTAGCAATACATAGCAAGAGAAGCTAGTTTTAAGAAACAAAGGAAAAGTATAAAAGGTGACACTAAGAATAAAACCCCACCATTTAGGATGTGATTCGAACCTGGCCATTTTGAGTGGGAAGTGGCCATTCTACCCCTGCACCACTTGGGTGGAGCCGCGCGCTACTCTTAAAGGACGACACTGCAGACTACCAATCGCAGCCGCGCAAGCGAAATGACCCTCTTGGAGCTTCACTTTCTGTACATTGGTGCTGCGGCCGTTTCAAGCACTCTCTTGTTCTGGTACACTCTAGTCGCGCTTTGCGGCGTCTAAAGGTGTGTTCCAATACTCACCGCAGACGTCTAAATAGACAGCTAAGTAGACAGCGGCCGTCTAAGTCCTATTCCAATTCGCACGTAGCCGTCAAAATAGACAACTTCGAAAAGACGCCATCGGAGGCAAATACGATAAGGCTACTTTGCTGTCCAAACAAGGTGGTCGGATAGCTTTGATCTCGCCGGTATGGTCGTCTGCACACAAGTAGACGCTTTTCCAGGCGCTAAATGTGAGCTACGTTCAATTTTTCGCAGATTTGAACACGAAAGAAGGTAAATAATAAAGAGTTACTTTCTTTTTCTCAGCTTTCTCTTGTCGACGCGAGGTGGCGTCAGGTCACGCAGACGTCATCGAGACGCGTTAAATTTCTCGGAGTACCGGGGCTCGATGCTGCCTTCTAAGCTGTCAGCGTAGACTGTCTACGATACTGTCCATAAATGGAACACAGCCCAAGTTTGCCTTGAAAATGTACAAAGCGGAAGCAGCAATGGTTTCCGGAACCCGTTTCAGTGACGTGAGCAAAAGATCTTCTGGCGTGAGCTCACGTGGAGCATTCCCGCGTTTCATTGGCAGATTCGGTTTTGTGCGATCCGAGTGTCCGCTCCATGATTCTGGCAGCCACTCTGGATCACCTAGTTAATTTAAGATATGAAGGTAGCTTCGCACTGGTGGTGCCAATCCTGGTGGTGGTGGTGACAACGGATCCGCCTGTCGTTCTTTGTTTCGCTTTATTTTTTCTCTTTGTTTCTCTTTCTGTTTTTTCTATCTCTTTATTGTCTCTGTTTCTTTCTATTTATTTCTTTCTCGCTCTGTCTATTTCGTTCTATCTTTTGTAGCTATGTCTATATTTTTTCACTTTCTTCCGTTTCTTTCTCTCTCTCTCTCTCTCTTTCTGTCTAGTTATCGCTGCCTCTTTCTTGCTATGCCTTTCTGTTACTCTGTTTTTCTCTCTTTGTTTTGCTGTCTTGCGCACAGTTTTTTCAGTCTCATTTCTGCGTCTGTTTATTTCTGTGTCTTCACCTTTCTGACTATTTGTTTTTCTGTCTTTCTATCTTTTTCTTCTTCCCTTTCTTTCTTTATATATCTCTCTATCTCTTTGTTTCTCCCTCTTTCTCTCTCTCTGTGCTCGGTCACTCGCCCCTACGAGTTATTGCATCCCACGCCGGACAAATCGGCGCAGCGGGAGAGCGGACGCCGGTCGCACATATTCGGGGAAGAAAGCAGAACATGAACAAGAGGACGAACAGAGCTCGTCCGCCGAGTTATTGCGTTGCACGCGTTTTGAAGGTAGAGGACATTCGTGATGACAATTGTTTTTGGAAACGCGTAAAAGCATGAGGAAAAGCATAACAGCTGCGCAGTAAAAAGGCATTACTCTAGGGCTCCGGGAATGTACGAGAGTTTCGAATGACAAATCGAATAGCGTTCTATTCGATTCGGTATTCGAATTTAATAGTGGATATTACAAGCAACGAAACTTTTCGAATATTAAGCATCGATGAATAAACCCCACAGAAATGAAACGTCGCAAGAGAGAGGGGTGACGTGTCGTGTTTTAATAACCGAAGTGCCAAGGGGCATGGTGCTTCAGGTTTTACGAAAATACCGATGCTTTTTTGATCACAGAAGCAAAGTCTTTTTCCTTAAATCTCCGCTATTCGTGATTGTATTGACTGATATGAATTTTGTTTAATATTTATATATCAATTCTATTTAAAAGCTGTTGACGATGTGTCATCTTGAATATTGTAGCCACTGCTGGATTTCAACCTGCAATTACGCAATATTTCAGAAGCTCTAATTGTTGCTTTATACGAGCATGCCTCAGTTTGCATAACTGGGCTATTTTTTGTTGGTTAAAGGTTGCCGTAATGTTCTTTTGTTAAGTCTAGTGAATATTTGTTTAAAATAAAATGTTCCGAAAACGGTACAAACGGACAGTTCGGAAAACGGTACATTGCTCTCCTAGGGCAACTGTATTAATGGTTATCCAGATACTACTGGAATAGTATCTGATTCCTACTCGTATGTGATTCGGTTTCATTGCTCTTCGAATCGTATTCAATTCAATACTAAAATTCACCATTGGCACACCCCTAGCAATACACGCATAGATTTAGATCAGTTGGCTCGATGATGTTTCGTAATGGTCCGTAGACTTCCCATTCCGAGTCATGAAAATTGCTTATTTCGCGCATTTTCCATGCATACTTCGTGAAAAATTCCAGCACATTTCCGGGCACACTGGTAGGAACGAACACATGCACACGTGTATATATATATATATATATATATATATACATATATATATATATATATATATATATATATATATATATATATATATATATATATATATATATATATATATATTGTAATAGATAGATAGATAGATAGATATTTGTGTGACCCGTTTACGACTGTTGAAATCTTAACTAGCGCCTGCGCGCCTGCACAACCCGAAGCGTGGGCTTCATTACTCAAGTGTATACGTGGGTTTCGAGTCACCCGAAGTGAACTACAAACACCAGAACTAGAAATCGCTCCACATAATTATCAGGCACGAATCTCAAGGACTAGGCTTTTGGGTACTGCAAACGCCAGAATCGCTTGCAGAAGCCGAAAGCGCACTGTAAACCCTACGTTTTGGTGATCACAAGAGAACTTCACCCGTCCTAAAATTTCTTGCAATATCTCAAATATATTGTTTTTCCCTTTCGTCCATAGTGACGGGTCGAATTTCTCCAATAAAGGGAAAATTCGCTGCACGGAACATTACTCAGTTGGCCAGTGCTTCCGTCTACGTACCCGAGCATGTGGCTTCAAGTTAACACAATAATTTTGCGCTAAAGATGCCACGAAAGGGAGCCTTTGTAAGGACGGAACTGACACCGTGTGCCTTCAGCAGACGGTCGATGGAGCCAATTCTAAGAAGGCACAGGTCGCTTCAGTCATCCTGCAAAGCCTCTGTGGAAGGTCTAGCTTATCTAAGGGTTCGACTGCCTGTTCAAAAAAATCTACTTATGACCTGGGCAGTTAAATGCACTACAAAATAGCAAATTACGTTTCCATTTTATTCTTTAATCAAACGACTACGACATGAGGATAATGCTTGGAATGGTGCCGATGAACTGTCTGCCACAAAATCTGCCCCCAAACCAGGGGCAGGATTTACCAAAAGTACCGATAGCCATAACAATGAATGAATGAATGAATGAATGAATGAATGAATGAATGAATGAATGAATGAATGAATGAATGAATGAGAAGCCCAGGCAGAATCGTCTTTGGGGGTCGTTCAAGGAAGTTTTATTAACCTCATTGGTGTAGCCAAAAGATTTGCAGGCGTATCGGCCGATTGTTGCTGGCCAACGTCGAATACCCTAAAACGCTCAAGAAATATCAAGATGTCAAAGTCACGCCATAATTACAGACGGCCACCAGTTTGTATTCTGCTTGCGTATCCTCTATTTTCATGAAAATTGTGCTGTTGTACAGTGGCGGTCAAAATTTTACAGACCACGGGAGCGCGTGGCAGACAGCACCGAGGCGCCTTCTTACGGCTGCTTGCGAAGCTCTAGGGTATCCTTGTTTACCTGCCGGCCTTCTCGTTCGCTCGCTTCAAGTGCGTGCGCACCAGAATGCCAGAGAAAACGCAAGGTGCCTCTTCTGCAGTCACCGCGGAAGCCCCGAGCGATTTCCCCAAAAGAAAACTCTTCTGCTTGGCGAAAACGTCGTCCTGGTCTGGACAAATTTTTCGTCAGCTTTCAAGATTTTTCTTTTGCATTTTTTAACTCATGTGGGTTTTTCTTGTAGGTTTGTGCTACAAACCGGTCGATGCCAAGTTTTTTCTTTCATAGCGCATATGAACGGGCTCCGGATAGTTGCACCGAGCATCACACAAAAAAATGCAGCATGCATGAGTTCTGCGAACGGAAGCTGCTGGGTAATCTTATCGCTGACGCAAAGCGTATCTTTCACGCTGGAAAGCGTCTGGGAACAAAGCGTGGAGTGCGGTGCGCACCGAGCCCTGCCAGTACAAGTTACGTATTTTCGTGAAGATATCATCGTTCGGTGCTTCCGCGGCAACTGCAGCAGTGGCACCTTGCGACTTCTCTGGCTTTCCGGCGCGCGCGCACTTGAAACGAGCGAACGAGCAGGCCGGCAGGTAAACAAGGATCCGCGAGAGCAGTTCGCGCTCTAGAGCTTCGCAAGCAGCCGTGAGAAGGCGCCTCGGTGCTGTCTTCCATGCGCTCCCGTGGTCTGTAATATTTTGACCGCCAGTGTACATGTCGACGACCGGCAATAAAATAAAAGCAAGAAAGGCGTATTTTAGCCCAGCGGTTAAGGCACTCGTCTTCTGAGCGAGGGTGCCTTGTTTAGAAACCCGGCACTACCAAGACAATTTGGTTTATTTTATAGATTTACTTAACTTTTGCAGCGATGATCGTCTTACGTGACATAAGGACCAATGGACAGACAGTCTTCTCGTTCAAATGGCATAGAAATTCTCAGGCATCTAAACGCAGCATTTTGCCATCTACAAAGTGAAGGAAGCAGTAGTATAGAGGGCAGGGCAGGGACAGTTATCTTTGCTTTGAAGCTCCTCAGGCGTTCTTCTAACGAAAACTCACAGGGTTGCTGATGCATTCACTTAAAACGACCCGATGGCGAAAGCCATCTTTTTTTTTCTTCTCAGTCGTTGTATCCATCCTGCCCCGCCACCTTTCGAAAGCTTTCTGCACCTAACGTGGTTTTGTACTGGCTCCAAGATTGGACGCACCTCACCTGGTTTCGCATTGCCTCTGTGATCGGACCACTATTGACCAAGCTACGATGTCGTGAGGCGACGTCATCACGTGACACTAAGTCACGTGACTCATGTGACGCTCATGTGACGCTAAGTCACGTGGCGTCACACTGATGTCCTGATGACGTGGTAATGACGTCACGAAATTTGGCGATCACTGAGGTTATCTTAACGTCATATGGTGAAGTCATCACGTGATGATTATCTTTTGTATGACTCATCCCTGACACCGCGCGACGCCGACGGTAAAATTTCGCGTTTGATGACGCATCTATGTCTTCAGGCTAAAAACTCCACACCAAATATTCCTTGGGAGTAGTCTAAGTGAGGCGTTAGCGCAGGGTTTTATTGCACGTTGCGGCTTTCCCTAGAACGTTGTTCTCGGACAGCATGGGCATGGCGTCTTCCACTTTCTTCCTAGTGTTCGTCAGCGTCTGGAACGGTAGTACACTCGGCGCACCCCGTGAATACAGAAAATCGAGTTTGGGAGTAAATTTTCGCGGAGTATAAATCTTTCTTGTATGTACTATCCTCCATGTCGGCTTTACATCTCGTCTTAGAGATGGCTTTCAAATGCGTAATCAGTTCTGTGCCGACTCGACCAAAAAACGGATCATACGCACGACCCTCTGTCACATATGACGATCATCTTTACAAAGAAATGAACGTATCACAGAACATAAATTTTCTTGGCGTTTCCGGGCTTGACACCCACGCTTTGAACCTCGTCATATGCTCTCCATAAGTGCCTCTTCATCGCGATATTCACATTTCCACTACGCCGAGCAACACTCCTGGTTCGATGATTTTTGATCACTTAAACTCTCCATCATCGCCTGAATTCCTGTCTTGTTTAGCTTTACGTCATAGGTTGTTTATAGCTTGACTATTCATTAGCACCAATTATAGTTAGTATTTAACAAAGCAAATACGATTGATCAAGCTTTTACGCTCTCGTGTTTTTTCATCTTTGTTCCGTCTTCCACGCACATAAATAGAGCCCGGACTCTCGTTGTTTGGAAGATGGAATTGTATAAACTACGCATGAGTATAAATTGTTTCAGCCTTTTTTGAAATATCAGCCGCCGCGGTGGTACAGTGGTTACGGTGCTCGGCTGCTCACCCGAAGGTCGCGGGACCGAATCCCGGCCGCGGCGCTCACACTTTCGGTGAGGGCGAAAATTCAAGAGGCACTAGTTAATTAAGTTTAGGTGCACGTTAAACATAACCAGCGGGTCGAAATTCCCGGAATCTTCCACTACCGCGCGCTTCATAATCATTTCGTGATACGCACTAATTACCCCACGAAACAAAACAAGGTAATATTGAATGCGTCTGCCAAAAATGGCAATTGATCGATAAGTCGACGAAAAAAATTCTCATCGATAAGGCTTCACCGATTAATGGCTAATGTGGCGGACGATTATGGTTGTTGATTACAAATGGCTCAGCTACGCACAAGTGGCGTGAATACTGAGGAAACAGCAGAGCTGGTCCCCTTCGTCTCCTTCTTTCCCTCCTCACCCTCAAATCCCTTTCCCACCCTTTCGGTATTCTATGCTATACTCGGGAAACACAGGCCTCGGCGCCATGGCTCACAAAAGCTGGGCAGAGTGCGCAGTGATGAAGTCGGCAAAGCTGGGCCGACCGCGCAGATGTAGCGAGGTGGCAAGCAAGGTGGCAGATCTAGGTAGAGCGCACAGCTGTGGAGAGGGGGTGGGCGAGGAGGAGTTGACGCAGCTGGCAACGCGTTCCTAGGCGACGTATGGGAACGTCATCGCTCAGCAAGGTTTCTTTGCACACAACTAAAGGTGTAACCTTCGGTTTAAGCAGATTCGCTGTCAAGATCAATTGTTTTAACCTGATATTGGGTGACCGCGCCCTAAGCCTGCGCCCGCGAAGTGCTCTTCGTGGCGGCCTTTGGTCACGCATACAGCGAAAACAAATGCAGGTGAAAGGCACTGTTGTAATATGAAATAAGCGAAACCATCGAACCTGTACTGCCGCTGGGGCTTGTCATCAAAACCTCTGGCGTCGACGAGAGTGGGGCATCGCCGATGCTGTCCTTTTCACCGAGCAACTTGGTCAACACTCACTTCGATGAGTTCGGGACGTCGAAAATCGTCGCACTCCACATAAACAAGAGCGCTAAGCTCTAAAATCGCGTAAAAGCAAAGTGACAACATGAATTACGGCACCACCATTTGCGCTGGCAACGTTTTCTGCTATGCCACATCGCACGCGCATATATCTGACGAATTGAGCAAGACCCGGATCGTTGCCCCGACCTCCGTTGTCCGCAATGCACTGGTACAACCAGTCATTTAATTCGTCTGCACTAAGTGTCCACATGATACGTCCTTTTAACAGCTGAGCTGTTTCAGCGTGAGATTGAGCAGCTGCCGTTTCAGAAAACTAGGCGGGTATGCGCCACAGGAAGCGGGTATATGCCAAGCAGCTTCTAGCATAGCATAGCCACGTTCAGGAGGAGGAGGAGGAAGGAAATGAAGGAAAGGCAGGGAGGTTAACCAGACGCGCGTCCGGTTTGCTACCATACGCTGGGGGGAAGGGATGAAGGGATTAAAAGAAAGAAAGAAGAGGGAAGAAGGCACTGTCAGGGTACATATGCACCTGTCCATTGAATGCCTACAAGCGGTCGTTTAAGCCGGTCGATTTTAAAAACAGCAGTAATGCTCGCGTCGCTTTGCTGGCCTGCGATGCGTAGGGCCACGATCCGAGGATCTTCTCTTCGGAAAACGGTCTGTCGTCTAACTTGTTCAGCGCATCGCGCAGAACGTTTCGTTCGTTCACAAAACGTCCACAGTATAGTATACTGTTCATATACTGTTCATATACTGTTCATATAGTATACGGTTCAGTATAGTATAGCAAGAGAGTGGGAAAGAAAAGTGGGGGTGAGGTAGAGTGATGTGAAGGTGAGAAGAACAAAAGGAGGGGAGTGGGTAAAGCATGGCTTAGCTTTGTAGAGTATAGTTTAGCAAAGGAATCGGAAAAGGGAAGTGCGACTGAGGAAGATAGATATAAGGGTGAGAAGTAGGTAAACGAGGAGGAGTATGATGAGGTGCGAGGCTAAGCAATTGCACAGCATTGTACAGTATAGTATGGCAAGGGATGGGAAAGAGAAGTGACAGTGAGGAGTGATGCGAGGGTTAGGAGGATCGACAGGAGGAAAGATGGCGATATAGAAAGAAGAAAAAGAATGGAATAACAATAAAGAAGAAAAAAGAAGATTTAGAAAGACATAAAGAAAGAAAAATGACAAAATAAAGACTCCGCGGCAGTGGTGTAGCAGTTACGGTGCTCGGCTGCTGACTCGAAGCTGGCGGGTTCGATCCTGGCCGCGACGGTCGCATTTCGATGAAGGCGACATGCTAGAGGCCCGTGTACTGTGCAATGTTATTGCATGTAAAAAACACCAGATGGTAAAAATTTCCGGAGCTCTCCATTACGGCGTGCCTCATAATCACATCGTGGTTTCGGCGCGTAAAACCCCGAATAATATTATTACAAAGAAGAAATAAGAAAAGTATGATGAAGAAAGATCAAGCACGAACTCAATATGTGTTCGCCAGGTGGGGACGCCTGCTCGTAACACCGCTGTTTACCCAGATTTCACACACGTGGAACTGCCTTTAAAGGGGCCCTGCAACACTTTTTCAGCATGGTCAGAAAACTCTGCCTATCGGTAGTCGAGGCTTCACAGAACACGCGACTGGACAAAGCGCAGCGCGCGGTCTTGCTTCAGTAATTGTTTCTCAAAGTCAGCTAGAAATCGTTCCGTCTTCATTCTGCAATTGATGCCATATACCCAAATTCAGGGTCCATTGGTTGGTTTGCGTATCGTGATCTGCGCAGCCACCGAGGACACCGCGTGCGCGCCGCGCGTTCGCGATCAGAATGAAGGTAAGGCACGCGTACGAATAAAAAAAAAACGAAAAAGTGATCAAGGTCACGACGCGCACGAAACGTTACTTCTTTCCCCCGTGTCATTGCTCTCTGCTTAGCTTCCAGCGCAGTCGTCGGGACGAGAAAAGTGAGAAAACAATTACGGCGTGGGACAAATATCTGTAACTGCGCTCGTACTTGACGGATTCTAAAAATATTTGCGGTGGTAGATTCGTGAAGCAATACACTTCTCTAATGAAGACATTCCATGGTTACTTAGAAAAGTGTTGCAGGGCCCCTTTAATTTTCTTCTCAGCGATCGAGGTCGCTTGCAGATATCAGCTGCGTCGATGACAAAATGTTTCCTGAACGATCACTAAGAACTAGAAGATAAGACCTCGTCGTGTTTAGCGCTCATGCCTCTGCCGCTGTTCGTGACTTACGTATTACGCAGTGATAACAAAGATACCGCATCGGGCGCGGACGCACGGCAGGCGCGACAGAGAACACGGAACAATGCTGCGTAGAGACTTGCGGTGGTAATATTTGTGAATGATTGATGATTCTATCGATGAAAATCGTCCCAGAAAACAATTTATCATCAGCAATGTCCGCCTTTCATTCAATCGACTTGTTCGATTAAACCCTTCCATCAATCGGTTTACAGAGTGTCCGGAGCGACTCGAAAATTCCGGAACCAAAAGAGGCTGCTGAGCAAGAGCCGCGACAATTATGTTGCGGCGAGTGCGTAGTGTGCGAATGAGAGCGACTGTCTAGTGTGGACTGCTTTTTCGAGTCCCAAGCAATAACGGTAACCGTCCAAGTCAAGCGCCTCCCATCTCTTCCCGCAGCACATGCGTTACGCCGCGCAGCAAGCCTTGGCGAGCGAACACACCGTGAAAAAATGTCCTACCTATGTTCCTTCGACATATCGGTCCAAACCATGTCAGCAAAAGAATATTAAGCTGAAACCCTTTGATGTGTCATCAAACGCGAAAGTAGACCGTCGTCCCGCGGCGTTGGCGTCAACATGAGTGATGCAAAAGAACATCGTCTGTTTGACGGCGTTATGACGTGATCATGTGGCATCGTCGCTTGGTCAAAGGTGGGCCTATCACGGAGGCAATGTAAAACCAGGCGAGTTGCAGAAAGCATGCAATGCCTCCGATACTTTAGGCAGTGCAAAACCACGTTGGGTGCAGAAATATCTCAGAGGGCGGCACGGAAGGTTCAATACGTCGACGAGAAGAGAAAGAAGATGGCTTTCGCCTCCGAGCCGACTTCGGGACTTACGGAACGCATTCGGGATGCTGTGAATTTTTATTTTATTTTTGGTGTTTTTTTATCGATGTACACTTTTGCGGCTGTGCTGCCGTAACTCTACCTGCAAAGCGGGAATGTCTGCTGGGCCGACACTTACTTTTCAAGCATCGCACAGCGCACTGCCCTGCGTCGGTATAATGGATTGCCGATCCGAATTGTTGGGCGGGTAATTGCTTTTATTGGTGCAGGTGAGGCAAACAAAAGTTCCAGTGCCACAGAGAGCTGGGGACCCTAACAAAGCGACAGCTAGTCTGCTGTTCGCCATAGGAAAAATAAACAGACAAGTCTTATGGCGTCGGCTAATCCGTTTTCGAAGGGTCCTTCCGGAGCAAGATCGCGCGTTTGACTGGTCGTTTCAGAGCAACTCGCTCCGCGCCTGATAGCTGTCATTTGCTCCGTCGCCATGTCGCATATTCGGCCTGAAATGAAACGAGCGGGCTACGTCACTTCCGTCAGTGTGCTAGCAACTGTTGTCGCTCGTGTAAAGCGGAAGCAGGAATAGTGTGCGGTACCGGTTTACGCAACGTGTCCATAAAGAACTACAGAGTGATCTCACGTGAAGCATTCCCATTGTTTCATTCGTAGATTCGGTTTGGTGAAATCCGAGTGTTCGATCCAGGGTTTCGGCGGCAACTTTGGATCTCTCAGTTTCCGAAATTAAAGCAGCTGCGCACTCTGTACTCGTTCTCTCGCCCATCCGAGGAATTGCATCCCACGCCGGTCAAATCACGCACGGGGCGCACATATTCGGGGAACAAGGTAGAAGATGAAGAAGAGGACGAAAAGATTACACACACACACTGAGATCAGTTGGCTACCGCTACTAATTGCGTACACGAGCATGTGGCGAACATGGGTGCTGCCGCCTCAACTTCGCAGATCTGCGTCTTCAAGACAATTCATGATTTTGGACTATGTATGTCACCAAACGGCGCCTTTATAAGGGCAGTATATGATGAAGTAGATGAACTGCAGGACTGTCAATGGAGCCAAATGTAACATGGCACACCTAAGTCATCCAGCAAAGCCTCCGTGAATGGTCTAGCGAAATCTAACATTTCTGTTGCCCGTGCAAAACAGCTTTATTTATAACTGGCGGAATCGAATGCACTGTAAAACCAAATTAAGCTTCAATTTTATCCTTTAAGCAAACGACTATAAGACAAGAATTGCTCTTGCATTGGTGCGAATAAAATATCTGCTAGGAATTCATCCCCACACAACGGGATCTTGGATCGACCAGCTTCGCTGTTCTATTCTGCTTCCGCTTTTCTATTCTATTCCTGACTATTCCTGCTTCCGCTTTACACGAGCGACAACAGTTGCTAGCACACTGACGGTAGTGACGTAGCCCGCTCGTTTCATTTCAGGCCGAATATGCGACATGGCGACGGAGCAAATGACAGCTATCAGGTGCGGAGCGAGTTGCTCTGAAACGACCAGTCAAACGCGCGATCTTGCTCCGGAAGGACCCTTCGAAAACGGATTAGCCGACGCCATAAGACTTGTCTGTTTATTTTTCCTATGGCGAACAGCAGACTAGCTGTCGCTTCGTTAGGGTCCCCAGCTCTCTGTGGCACTGGAACTTTTGTTTGCCTCACCTGCACCAATAAAAGCAATTACCCGCCCAACAATTCGGATCGGCAATCCATTATACCGACGCAGGGCAGTGCGCTGTGCGATGCTTGAAAAGTAAGTGTCGGCCCAGCAGACATTCCCGCTTTGCAGGTAGAGTTACGGCAGCACAGCCGCAAAAGTGTACATCGATAAAAAAACACCAAAAATAAAATAAAAATTCACAGCATCCCGAATGCGTTCCATAAGTCCCGAAGTCGGCTCGGAGGCGAAAGCCATCTTCTTTCTCTTCTCGTCGACGTATTGAATCTTCCGTGCCGCCCTCTGACATATTTCTGCACCCAACGTGGTTTTGCACTGCCTAAAGTATCGGAGGCATTGCATGCTTTCTGCAACTCGCCTGGTTTTACATTGCCTCCGTGATAGGCCCACCTTTGACCAAGCGACGATGCCACATGATCACGTCATAACGCCGTCAAGCAGACGATGTTCTTTTGCATCACTCATGTTGACGCCAACGCCGCGGGACGACGGTCTACTTTTGCGTTTGATGACATATCAAAGAGTTTCAGCCCAATATTTTTTTACTGACATGGTTTGGACCGGTACGTGGAAGGAACATATGTAGGAAATGTTTTCACGGTGTGTCCGCTCGCCAAGGCTTGCTGCGCGGCGTAACGCATGTGCTGCGGGAAGAGATGGGGAGGCGCTTGACTTGGACGGTTACCGTTATTACTTGGGACTCGAAAAAGCAGTCCACACTAGACAGTCGCTGTCATTCGCACACTACGCACTCGCCGCAACATAACTGTCGCGGCTCCTGCTCAGCAGCCTCTTTTGGTTCCGGAATTTTCGAGTCGCTCCGGACACTCTGTAAACCGATTGATGGAAGGGTTTAATCAAATAGGTCGATTGAACGAAACGCGGACATTGCTGATGATAAATTGTTTTCTGGGACAATTTTCATCGATAAATCATCAATCATTCACAAATATTACCACCGCAAGTCTCTACGCAGCATTGTTCCGTGTTCTCTGTCGCGCCTGCCGTGCGTCCGCGCCCGATGCGGTATCTTTGTTATCGCTGCGCATTACGTAACAGTCACGAACAGCGGCAGAGGCATGAGCGCTAAACACGACGAGGTCTTATCTTCTAGTTCTTAGTGATCGTTCAGGAAACATTTTGTCACCGACGCGGCTGCTATCTGCAAGCGATCTCCATCGCTGAGAAAGAAATTAAAGGGGCCCTGCAACACTTTTCCAAATAACCGTGGAATTTCTTCATTAAAGCAGTGTATTGCTTCACGAATCTAACACCGCAAATATTTTTAGAATCCGTCAAGTACGAGCGGAGTACAGAGATTTGTCGCACGCTGTAATTGTTTTCTCTCTTCTCTCGTCCCGAGTAACACGCTGGAAATGAAGCAACGAGGAATGGCACGGGGGAAAGAAGTTACGTTTCGCGCGCGTCATGACCTAGATCACTTTTTCGTTTTTTTTATTCGAACGCATGGCTTACTTTGAGTGTGATCGCGAGCGCGCGGCGCGCACGCGGTGTCCTCGGTGACTGTGCAGATCACGATGCGCAAACCAACCAATGACCGTGAATTTAGGTATATGGCATGAATCGTAGAGTGAAGACGGAACGATTTCTAGCTGACTTTGAGAAATAGATATTGAAGCAAGACCGCGCGCTGTGCTATGTTTAGTCGCGGGTTCTGGGAAGCCTCGACTACCGATAGGCAGAGTATTCTGACCATGCTGAAATAGTTTTGCAGGGCCCCTTTAAAGGGGTACTGACACCTTTTTTCGAAGGCGCGTTTACTGTGCCATACATATCTCCTTTATGCAGAGACGGCTCTGAGTAAGTGTGAGGCTCAGAAAATGCTGATAAGGTATTTTAATTTGATATTAAAGTCAATTTTTCCGTGGCGAACCTACTGACATCGACACTAGCTTGACGTCAGGCTACAGTACAAATTCTGGTGACTTCACGCAGCAGTCTGGCTAGTTGTGATGACGTTAGGTACCAAAACTTCCAAGATGGCCGCTTGTGCGTCATCAAAACTTCCAAAATGGCCGCTTGTGCGTCACCAACGGAGCCACGTTGCGGAGCGGCCGTGGAAACGTCATTGTATATTGTGCGAGCACGTGACGAGAAGCTCATACCGTGTTGTGACGTCAGGGTACAGTAGGAACCGAAACTAGCTTTAAAAAACATACTGTAATTACTTTTTCAGGGCGAACTCGCGCTTAGCACTACCTTTTCTAGGCTCTTGAGGGCTTGAACTTTCATTTGACGCAAAAAAACGACAGCTAAAAATATTCGTGTCAGTACGCCTTTAAAGGCAGTTCCACGTGTGTGAAATCTGAGTAAACGGCGGCGCTTCAAGCAGGCGTCCCCACCTGGCGAACGCTGATTGAGTTCCTGCTTGATCTTTCTTCATCATACTTTTCTTATTACTTCTTTGCAATAATATTATTCGGGGTTTTACGCGCCGAAACCACGATGCGATTATGAGGCACGCCGTAATAGAAGGCTCCAGTAATTTTTACCGTCTGGTCTTTTTTACATGCACTAACATTGCACAGTGCACGGGCCTCTAGCATGCCGCCTCCATCGAAATGCGACCGTCGCGGCGAGGATCGAACCCGCCAGCTTCGAGTCAGCGGCCGAGCACCGTAACTGCTACACCACTGCGGCGGAGTCTTTCTTTTGTCATTTTTCTTTCTTTATCTCTTTCTACATCTTCTTGTTTCTTATTTAATATTATTCTTTTCTTTTTCCTCTTTCTATATCGCCACCTTTCCTCCTGTCGATCCTCCTAACCCTCGTATCACTCCTCACTGTCACTTCTCTTTCCCATCCCTTGCCATACTATACTGTACAATGCTGTGCAATGGCTTACCCTCGCACCTCATCATATTCCTCCTCGTTTACCTACTTCTCACCCGTACATCTATCCTCCTCAGCCACACTTCCCTTTTCCGATTCCCTTGCTAAATTATACTCTACAAAGCTAAGCCATGCTTTAACCTCTCCCCTCCTTTTGTTCTTCTCACCTACACACCACTCTACTTCACCCCCTCTTTTCTTCCTCACCCTCTTGTATATTATACTGTACGTGGGTATGGAATGCTAGAACCTGCTTGGCATATACCCGCCTCCTTGTGGCGCATACCCGCCGAGTTTTCTGAAACGACAACGTCTCAACATCAAGATCAAACAGCTCAGCTGTTAAAAGGACGTATTATGTTGACGCTTACTGCAGACGAATTAAATATACTGGTTGAACCAGTGCATTGCGGCCAACGCAGGTCGGGACGCCGATCCGGGTTTTGCTCAATCCGTCAGACATATGCGCGTGCGATGTGGCAAAGAAGAAATCGTTGCCAGCATAAACTAACTTGGCTACATCACATTGAGCATATTAAATCGAAGGCAACTCGCAATATTGGAATGCTTCGTAAACTTGGTCGTCACCCCACTGGGTTACGCAGGGACAATCTCCTTATGATTTACCGTATGTATGTTCGCCCGATTCTAGAATTTGGTTGCGTGTTATTCTCTGGGGGGCCAGCGTACAAAATTAATCCCCTGGTTCTTTTAGAGCGCGAGGCTCTTCGTAGTTGTCTAGGGGTTCCGAAATTTACAGCGAACAGTGTTCTGTATCAAGAAGCCCGTGTACCTACTCTGACTTGTAGATTCCGCATTCTTACAGTCAAAACGTATTTAAAAATTTACGCATCTTCTCTGAGACGTTTACAGTTTGTATTCATTTCTGAATCGAGATCATCTTTTTAATGAGCCATGGTCTCGGATACATAAGCCGCAAGTTTTGTTTGTGCAGGAGCAGCTAGATCCTTTAAAGGTGAATATACGCAACATTGTTTCAAATGATTTCTCATTGGGTAAAACAAAAATTGAATTCAATGATATATTCCCATCCAATTCTAAATTTCTTCCCTCTAGATATCTGAGAGGCTTGCTAGAAGACCATTTAAGCCAGTTGGGAATTTTTAACGTAATTGCTACTGGTGCATCCATGCGTGAAGAAAAAGAGGGATAGGTATTTTCTCAGAGGCTTTATCTTGGTCATTCTCACTGCGACTGCCGGATTATACTCCAATATTTGAAGCAGAGCTCTTAGCAATTCTTTTAGCCCTTCGCAAGATTTCAGCAAATGAGTCGTCAGCTGTAATAGTCACTGATTCGAAATCTGTATGTAGTGCTCTCACTTCAGCTTCTCCTTCCGAGTCCTCCTCCTTAAATTTGTTCATATCATTAATTCCTAAAAACTTAAGCACAGCTCGGTTGGTATGGGTGCCAGGTCACCGTGGCATATTTTTAAACGAGATGGCGGATGTTCTCGCGCGGTGGTCCCTAGATGGTCCTGCACTGTACATTGTACCAGATACAGACTTTATTACGGCATCTAGATTCCGAAAATACGCATTACATCAGGATTCCATGAAAGCAAGATTACCACAGCAAGAATATGGTCACCTTTCTTTTCCTTGGAACAATAAATGGTGTCCCTCTCGTAAATTGGAGGTGGCCCTTACTAAACTTCGATGCCGTATTCCTCCTCTAAATTTTTATTTACACAGGGCTGGTCTGGTTCCGTCCCCTCTTTGCTTTTTATGTCAAGAGCCTGAAAACATTGATCACTTTTTAATACATTGCCGTCGTTTCTCCAGTCACAGGAAAAAACATTTCGAATATTTATTGAGAAATTTGAGCATTCCTCTAGATTCTGAAAATATTCTTTCCCTTGGGGCGTCTTCTCTGGGCCACAGCAACAGGAACGTTTGCATAGCTGTCTGCGAATTTCTTCGAGACACAAGAAGAGTTCCTTATTAAGTTATTTCCTATTGCTATTTGGTATTTTATAATTCTTTTCTCTGATTATTTTCGATATTAAGGTTCTTTTCTCATTCTATTGGCACATAACCCATAGATTCTTATTTTATTTTCAATACTCGCTTGTAGTCCGATTAATTCAATTACTTTTGTCTAAATTCTAAATTTCCATCTAATTTTTACCGCCGGTTTCATGGCCAATCCCCCTTTGTGGGTAAGAGCCAGAAGAAGAGGATCAAGCAAGCAAGCAAGGTGGTGCCGTAATTCATGTTGTCGCTTTGCTTTTACGCGATTTTAGAGCTTAGCCCTCTTGTTTATGTGGCATGCGACGGTTTTCGACGTCCCGAATTCATCGAAGTGAGTGTAGACCAACTTGCTCGGTGAAAAGGACAGCATCGGCGATGCCCCACTCTCGTCGACGCCATAGGTTTTGATGACAAGCCCCGGCGGCAGTCCAGGTTCGATGGCTTCGCTTATTTCATATTACAACAGTGCCTTTCACCTGCATTTGCTTTCGCTTTTTGCGTGAACAACGGCCGCCACGAAGAGCACTTCGTGGGCGCAGGCTTAGGGCGCGGTCACCCAATATCAGATTAAAGCAGTTGATCTTTACAGCGAATCTGCTTAAACCGAAGGTTACGCCTTTAGTTGTGTGCAAAGAAACCTTGCCGAGAGATGACGTCCCCATACGTCGCCTAGGAACGCGTTGCCAGCTGCGCCAACTCCTCGCCCACCCCCTCCCCCCAGCTTCGCGCTCTACCTAGCTCTGCCACCTTGCCTGCCACCTCGCCACAGCTGCGCGCTCGGCCCAGCTTTGCCGACTTCATCACTGCGCACTCTGCCCAGCTTTTGTGAGCCATGGCGCCGAGGCCTGTCTTTCACGAGTATAGCATAGAATACCAAAAGGGTGGGAAAGGCATGTGAGGGTGAGGAGGGAAAGAAGCTGGCGAAGGGGACCAGCTCGGCTGTTTGCTCAGTATTCACGCCAATTGTGCGTAGCCGACCCGTTTTTAATCAATTAACAATAATCGTTCGCCATATTAGTCATTCATCGGTGAAGCCTTATCGATCAGAATTTTTTTGTCTAGTAAGTGCCATTTTGGGGGGACGCATTCAAAATTACTTTACTATTTCGCTGGATTATGAGTGCGTATCACGGTATGATTATGAAGCACGCAGGACTCCGGGAATTTGACAAGCTTGGTATGTTTAACGTGCACCTAAACTTAAGAACTCGTGCCTCTTGAATTTTCTCCTACATGGAAAGTGCGACCGCCGCGGCCGGGATTTGATCCCGCGACCTTCGGTTCAGCAGACGAGAACCGTAACCACTGTACCACCACAGTGGTTGATATTTCAAAAATGGATGAAACAATTTATACTCATACGCAGTTGATACAATTCCACCTTCCAAACAACCAGAGTCCGAGCTCTGTTTATGTGCGTGGAAGACGGAACAATGACGAATAAACCCTAGTGCCTAAAGCTTGATCAATGATATTCACTTTGTTAAATACTAACAACAATTGGTGCTATTGAATAGTCAAGCTATAAACAACATATGGTGCAAAGTTAAGAAGACACTAACTCAGGCGATGATACAGACTTCAAGTGAACAAAAATGGTCTAACCAGGAGTGTTGCTCGGTGTGGTGAAAATGTGAATGACGCTATGAAGAGGCACTTATGGCGAGCATATAACGAGGTTTAAAGCCCGCAAAAGCCAAGAAAATTTTATTTCTGTGATACATTCCTTTCCTTGTAACGATGATCGTCATATGTGACAGAGCGTCGTGCGGATGGACCGCTTTTCTCGTCGAGTCGGCACAGAATTGATTACGCATTTTAAAGCCATCTCTAAGACGAGATGTAAAGCCGATATGGAGTATAGTACATACAAGGAAAATTTATACTCGGCTAAAATTTACCACGAAATTTACATTTCGGTATGGACGGGGTTTCGGTCATTGTATTAACGTTCCAGACGCTGACGACCGCTAGGAAGAAAGTGGAAGTCGCCATGCCGATGCCGCAGGAAAACAACTTTCAAGTGAAAGCCGCAACCTGCAATAAAACGCTGCGCTTACGCCTCACTTACACTACTCTAAAGAAATATTTGGTGTGGAGCTTTAAGGCTGAAGACTTAGATGCCTCATCAAACACGAAATTTTACCGTCTGCGTCGGCCTCGCGTGGCGTCGGGGTGAGTAATGCAAAAGATCATCATCACGCGATGATGTCACCATATGACGTCAAAATGACGTCACACATCGATAAATTGTGTGACGTGGTTACCACGTCATCATGACGCCAGTGTGACGTCACGTGACTTAGCGTCACATAATGACGTCATCTCATGACGTTGTAGCTTGTCAAAAGTGGTCCGATCACAGAGGTAATGCAAAACCAGGTGATCCCTCCGATCTTGGAGGCAGTACAAAACCACATTAGGCGTAGAAGGCTTTCGAAGGGTGGTGGGGCAGGATGAATACATCGACTGAGAAGAAAAAAAAAGATGGCTTTCGCCATCGATTCGGGTTCAGTGAATTAATAAGGAACCCTGTGAGTTTTTGTTAGAACACCGCTTGAGGAGCTTTAAAGCAAGGATAACTGACCGTCCCCTGCCCTCTATAGTATTGCCTCCTTGAATTTGTAACTGGCGAAATTCAAATTCCTTGGGCGTTCCAAGGTATTAGATGTTGGCCATCTACAATCAACCGCTACGCCAGCAAATTGCTTAGGTTACACCAATGAGGTTAATAAAACCTCCTTGAACGACTCCTAAAGGCGATTCTGCCAGGGCTTTTACAGCGAAAGCTGTTATGAGATCATTTCAACGGCCGTTTTTGGCGCCGTACTTGTCCGCCGCCGCCGCCGCCGCCGCCGCCGGTGTCCGTAACCACTATTGCTCGAAATAAGAAAAAAAACATGGCTGATCCCTCTGTCATAGGAATCGGTATAACACGAAAGTGACACGTGTCTTCACAGAAGAACTGCTTATTGTGTAGTGATATATGAGAGCTCGTACAATGTCTATTCGTGTTTGGCAGCTATAGCACCGTTTGACGTGGATGCACCCATGTTGACAGCATGTCTATATCGCGACGACTAACGCCCATGATCATGATTAAACTGTTGTGGTAGCTGACGGTGTGAACATATATTTGGACACAGCGAATCGTGAATGCCGCGTAAGGATGATATCAACAAGCTCACAATCAACATTGGCACCCGGTATGCACTTCTTCAAAGCGTCGTCAATTAAGGAGAGAAACGGCACGGTGTGCGCTTTCTAGAAATATGTAGCTGACGCCTGTGCTCATGCATACATAACACACACTGCGCTTCAGCAACACGGGAGGTAGAGGTTCGTAGCCTGAGCCGCAAACGCGTGCGTCCCGCTGGCCTCTGTCTCGCAGGCGCTGCTCTCGCTCCACCAAGGCACGACATTCGCCCGTCGAACTCGCGTCCTTTCTGCAACGCATATTGCAGCAGTTTTGTTAGTCGGTGCTCTCGCAATTGAAGCAGTCGGCGGCGGAGAAATCCCGTTGGTGCACGTGGGAGCTGCACTACTCCGATGAGCCGACGTACGCTAACACGAAGCCAAAGGCAAAGAACGTAACTGCGTCAAGGGTGCCTCGGTGACGCCAGCGCGGCCAGTCTACCGCTCTGGTATCGAGACGCTTTAACCATGACCTCCAATATCGCGTGCAATCTCGGAGTAAGCGCTAGTAAGCGTCGAGCGTGAAGTTTTACTTCTTTTCACATCTCACAGACGGCGGCACCGCCCCGCTCCGCCCGCCGCGAAAGAGAATGTGTGAAAGATATAAGGCGCGTTCGCGCCGTGTCTAGCATCTCCCAAGTTAGCTTAGTCGGTAGTGCGTCGGGCGCTCACCGTCGCGGCCGCAACGTCGTGGGTTCGATTCCCAGCGGGGTATCTTTTTCTTGGTTTTTTTCTTACCCGTTGGCGTCCATTTTATCAACGTCATATCCGTGACGGATGTACTTGGTGGACCCCGGCATAAAACACTTTCGTGTTAAAAAAACGAAATAAGAAAAAATTTGCAGGATGGAACATGGTTCGAACCTAGGCCCTCTGCGTGGGAGCTCATTGTTGCACCTCAGAGCCATGCCGGTGCTTGGAACTGCCTTGCAAAAAGACGCTATACAGGCTTCATGTCCAGAAGGAACAACATTTACATATGTAATTTAGAGTGGTAGAAAAGTGAAATAACAACCACGCACCACACAACGCGAATTCTTTAACCAGGCGTCACACAATGCGAATTGCGCAACGAGTAGGTTGTTGAATGCTTCCAACCATTACAAGGGGCTGTGCAATAATTCTTACATATGTAATTCTGCATAATGTAAGGCATTATGTAATTCTTACATAATGCCTTACATGTTTTTAGCGGGTACCACGGCTCTCCGTTGAATGACGAAAAATGGCATAGTGGCTGCTTCCCTCCTTCACAGAAATTATGGTGATTTATAGCCTAGTGGGTTCCTCGCAAGTGCATTTGCATTGGTTGCCAAGGAAGCCCATAAGCCCATCATCCATTTCCTCAGGGTCTCAATAAAGTTCTTCCCTCTCTCTGCCTCTCTTTCTCACGTCAACGTATGTTATATTGCATGGTGGGAGAGTGAAATAGAGACCGGGCGTCACACAAGGCGAATTACGTAACTGGTGAGCCGTTTAAAGCTTCCAACCCATTACAAAGGGCTTTGCCACAATTCTTGATCGTCATCAGTCGTCACGTAAACAAAGTGCACATAATGCGTTACATATGTGCAGCTGGAACCTCGCTTCTGCGCACAATGACGAATAATGGCGTTGTAGGTGCTTCCCAACTTCACAAATATTGTGATTTATGGCGTTGCGGGTACCCTGCTAGTGTACTTGTATTAGTAGCCCCAAGAGAGTTTACAACGGGCTTTAGAAATGCCGCTCTTACAGCTGTAGCTGTGACTGTGCTGCGCTTTCCGCGCAGGCCTGGCGTTTTTTTATTCGTTCATTCATTCATTCATTCATTCGTACTATCGTTCATTCATTCATTACCTCATTGTTATAGATATCGTTACTTCTTTTGGTAAATCCTGCCCCTGGCTTGGGGATCATTTTGTGGCAGACATTTCATTGGCACCATTCCAAACATTATCCTCATCTTGTAGTCGTTCGCTTAAAGGCCAACTCCGGCGATTTTTCGAGGTCGATGGATCTCAGTGAAATTCGCTGGGTACGTTCCTTTGCACGTTTCCGTCATTTATGCCAAATTACAGGCTTGAGACATGCGCAGATTGTTTGCAAATGAATTTTAAAGATTGTCTGCAAACGCCCTCCTGGCTTCCCACAATTATTGGCAACATTGCGTCTGTGACGTCAGTGTTTGCAAGGCGGCGGAAGTGACGCAGCCGAGGGCACCGCTAACTTCGGCGCTTAGGCCGCTACAGCGAGCGTCTGCTGTGCACAAGGCGACAGACAGCGTTGGTTTGGCCGGCGCTTCGCTGGTCGTCCCGGCTGTCACAGTTTTCATACTCCGCGCCGGCGTGACCGGCATGCCTTGCACGACTTCCGGTTCGTTCGTAACAACGTCTACGTCATACGTAGACAGTACACTCGGTTGGGTATCGGTTTCGGTGTTGCGCTTTTTTGCTTATTTAAAATTATTCTCCAATTTGCCGAGTATTTCTGCTATCGGGCCCGTAACAGGAGCGTCTCAGGAACATAAAAGCACCATTACTTTGACATGGCCAAAAAATCGCCGGAGTTGGCCTTTAAAGGATAAAATGGAAATGTAATTTGCTTTTGTCTAGTCCATTTGATTGCGCAGGTATTAAGTAAATCTATCTTGCACAGGCAGCTGAACCCATAAATATAGCTAGACCTTTCACGGAGGCTTTTCAGGATCACTTAAGCGAGCTGTGCCTGTTTACATTTGGCTTCATGCACAGTCCGACAGGGTACGTCGTCTTCTGTCTTTACAAAGGGACGCTTTCCTGACTTGTTTAGCGCCAATTCATTGCGGTAACTCGAAGCCGCATGCTCGAGTGTGCAGACAGGAACAGTAGCCAAACGAGTGATGTTGCGTGCAGGGAATTTTCAATTTGTCGTAGAAATTCGAGCCGTCACTTTGGATGGAAGGGAAAAAGGGAATCTTTGAGATATTGCAAGAAATTTTGGCAAGGTTGAAGTTCTCTTGTGATGGCCAAAACATGGCGGTTACAGTGCGCTTTCGGCTTCTGCAAGCGTTTCTGGCGCGTGCAGTACCCAACAGCATAGTCCTTGAAATTCGTGTCTGATAATTATGTGAAGCGATTTCTAGTTCACTTCGGATGTTCTCGTTTGTAGTTTCTAGTTCTATTGTCTTTATTCACTTTGGGGACTCGAAACCCACGTAAACACTTGTGAATAGAAGCCCACGCTTCTTTAACAGTCGTAAACGGCACACAAATATCTATCTATCTATCTATCTATCTATCTATCTATCTATCTATCTATCTATCTATCTATCTATCTATCTATCTATCTATCTATCTATCTATCTATCTATCTATCTATCTATCTATCTATCTATCTATCTATCTATCTATCTGTCTGTCTGTCTCTCTCTCGCTCTATGTATGTATATATACACACACACACACACACACACACACACATATATATATATATATATATATATATATATATATATATATATATATATATATATATATATATATATTCAAATGGGGTGTTTTGGAGACAGTAGTTGACTTGACGAAGCAGCGGGGTTTGCTTTGCCCAAGAGCTAACACGAAGCAGGCCAGCGATCACAGCACGTCGTCTTCCTCTTCTCTGTTGCTCGAGCCCCGTGTCCACTGCCTTCATTACAATCACTCCCGGGCAATGAGGGAGCCCTCCTGGCGACCGAAGGGCAAGTGTACACAGAAGGGTCATGGTACTGATTGAGCCGAGAGACGTGCACAATTTCTTGTCCACGACGACGCTTGTCCGCAGATGCGTCCAGCGGCTCTACGAGGTGGTTGAGCGACGATGTTGTAAGATATATATATATATATATATATATATATATATATATATATATATATATACATATATATATATAAATAAATAAATAAATATATATATATATATATATATATATATATATATATATATATATATATATATATATATATATATATATATATATATATATATATCTTACAACAAACAACATCGCGCAACTACCTCGTAGAGCCTCTATCCCACAACAATTTATTTCAAACAAATATTCAGTAGCGTTAACAAAATAACATTGCGACAACATTTAACGAACATAAAATGCCACCACAAATGCGATCGTTGTTTCAGAATGGGGCATAGCGCTAACACACACGGACGAGGAAGAGACAACAGGACAAGCGCTAACTTTCAACTGATCGTTTATTTTCGAAAGCAACAGTATAAATAGATCCGTACGCAAAAGTTCTACTCATCGCACATGAAAACCTGCCGCGTCAAGAAAGGCCAATTCATTGGCCGTCAGCGCCACCGACGGGCAGCTGACACAGCTATCACCAGCTCTCGCGATCATGGCGGCTTCCACAATCTCTCTGGCAGTCTTATCGGCATTCCTATATACTACTGTGCACTCTTTAAACAACGCTTCACACCCACAGTCGTTACAATGTACAGACACGTGCCCATCACGATAACGGCCCAACTTCTGCTTATGTTCCCTTAGCCTATCATTCAGGCATCTCCCCGACTGCCCAAAGTAGACCTTGCCGCAAGAAAACGGGAACCGATACACTACATTATTTACACATGGAACAAATGGATACTGATGTTTTTCACACATTCTGCACGTCTCTTAGCTAAAGGGTCTGTGGCTTTGCAAATGCTCATTAGTTTCTGTGGGGCAGAAAAAAGCACATCTACCTTAACCTTTTGGCCAATTTTCTTTAGGGCGTGTGACACGTTGTGAATATACGGCACGACAACCTTTTTCATTCCCTGAGAATTGTTTACACAAGTACCAATCTGTCTATTTAACTTTTTTAGTCCACTTTCTGCTACTGAGATAAGTACATGGCCGGGGTACCCAGCCATTAAAAGGCGCTCCTTCTGATTAACAAAACTGCTAGATATCTTATGGGGGCATGATTTGCGAAGCGCGTTGTCAAAACAAAGATTGGCGATTGCTCGCTTCACCAGCTTAGAATGGGATGATTGATATGGAAGTAGCATCTTGTTGTCGCGAGGGTGATAATCCCAACACACATGATGTTCGAACAGAAAAGAACAAACTAAGAACAAACTAAGAACAAACTAAGAACAAACTAAGAACAAACTAAGAACAAACTAAGAACAAACTCTGACAAAGGTATTTCAGCCTGCTCCATTGATGTTAAAGATTTATATTACTCCATGCCTCAGAAACCGCTGTTGTCGTGTGTTGAAGATTGTATTGACCATTTTGGAGTAATCACGTTTCAAACAAAGACAGGCATGTCTGCTAGCAGGTTCTTAGAACTTCTGACGTTTTATTTAAGGTCAACCTATGTTGAATATGATGGACAGGTCTATCTTCAAAAAGAAGGTGTTTGTATTGGGTCGTGTTTGGCGCCCATTTTAAGTGATATTCTCTTAGCCTATTATGACAGACGGATCGAAGCATGCTTGTCAGCAGTGAAGATCACCAAAGTGTTGAGATATGTAGACGACTACCTTGTTTTGTTTGACTCCACTCAGCGTGTTAGTGACGTAGTTAACCTTTTCACCCATCATCTTGACAGTCTGGTGATAACACATGAGCTACCCGTTGAGAATGTTATTCAGTTTTTAGACCTAAGAATTTTTCTGTTCGAACATCATGTGTGTTGGGATTATCACCCTCGCGACAACAAGATGCTACTTCCATATCAATCATCCCATTCTAAGCTGGTGAAGCGAGCAATCGCCAATCTTTGTTTTGACAACGCGCTTCGCAAATCATGCCCCCATAAGATATCTAGCAGTTTTGTTAATCAGAAGGAGCGCCTTTTAATGGCTGGGTACCCCGGCCATGTACTTATCTCAGTAGCAGAAAGTGGACTAAAAAAGTTAAATAGACAGATTGGTACTTGTGTAAACAATTCTCAGGGAATGAAAAAGGTTGTCGTGCCGTATATTCACAACGTGTCACACGCCCTAAAGAAAATTGGCCAAAAGGTTAAGGTAGATGTGCTTTTTTCTGCCCCACAGAAACTAATGAGCATTTGCAAAGCCACAGACCCTTTAGCTAAGAGACGTGCAGAATGTGTGAAAAAACATCAGTATCCATTTGTTCCATGTGTAAATAATGTAGTGTATCGGTTCCCGTTTTCTTGCGGCAAGGTCTACTTTGGGCAGTCGGGGAGATGCCTGAATGATAGGCTAAGGGAACATAAGCAGAAGTTGGGCCGTTATCGTGATGGGCACGTGTCTGTACATTGTAACGACTGTGGGTGTGAAGCGTTGTTTAAAGAGTGCACAGTAGTATATAGGAATGCCGATAAGACTGCCAGAGAGATTGTGGAAGCCGCCATGATCGCGAGAGCTGGTGATAGCTGTGTCAGCTGCCCGTCGGTGGCGCTGACGGCCAATGAATTGGCCTTTCTTGACGCGGCAGGTTTTCATGTGCGATGAGTAGAACTTTTGCGTACGGATCTATTTATACTGTTGCTTTCGAAAATAAACGATCAGTTGAAAGTTAGCGCTTGTCCTGTTGTCTCTTCCTCGTCCGTGTGTGTTAGCGCTATGCCCCATTCTGAAGCATATAACCAACTAGCCCAAAAAGCCACGCGATCGTTGTGTTTAAACAAGATCTCCGTCGCCAGTGCGAAGCGCAATTCCCCGCGACGGAGATCTTGTTTAAACACCAAGATGACACGACACGAGAACTTGCTGAGGCTTTCCATATTAACACGAGGGCATCTATGTGCGTTAGTCATCCTTCTTTGGCCATATCGGAAAAGGAAGTGATGCTAATCAAGCAAAGGGGGTAACCTGTTGTTTGGGGGAAGGTGAGGTTAGAGGAGGTGTGGACATGTTCTGGTTTTTGCTTTTCGCCTTGGCCACGATACGCATGCGCGGGAATCAGTCGAGCGTCAACTTTAGGTGCATATTTTCTGTTCAAGCAATAAAGATTTCAGTTGTGAGTAAGCGCTTGTGGTGTTCACTTTCTTGTCTTCTTTTCTTTTTTTGCGCAACTATTGCACCATTATGAATCAGCACCAACTAGCTCGCCTTTCCGTTTTGCTTCACATAATCGGTTTCATGCGAATCAATCGGCGAGTAGTTGTACATGCTGCATGTTGTGGCTTTGAGCCAAATGTTAGGAGGTGCATCGACGTGTTTTTTTAAGCGTAGTAGTGTGCACATCGTAGCGTTACCAGGCACGACGGCTGCACTGATGTTTAACGGGTAACTTATGGCCTGACGTAACGTCAACACTCACTTGGTCGAAATAAAGTGCATTTGAGAGTGCGATTATGTAAATATCATACGTAACTTTCGTTCGTTTATTGCTGCGGGGTCGAGGAACGCTTGAATATAGCTTGCTGAATCATAGGAATACGAAATGTTTATTAGACTTCTATAAAAGCGGAGTCAACGTTGCAATCACAATTGTGGTTAACCCGGCATGACGCCTTTATCATAGGAGTACACATGAAACGTTTATTGCAATGATATAAAATTGGATAGCCAGCACCGCAACCACAATTGACGTTGCACCGACATTACGCCTGCATAGGGTATTTTTCCCAAGCAGTTACTGAACCTGGCGTGGCTCCGTGGTAGAATACCTGACTGCCACGCGGAATGCTTGGGCTCGATTCCTGGTGGGATCCTGGTTTTCATTCTCTGCATTCGTCGGCTCAACGCAGTCGATATCGGTCTTAACGCTCTCGCATTTAAGCCACCAATGTCTGTTCTCTCCGTTCGTGGGAAGATGTAAACTGTCAATCACCTGTGGTGCCTACCCGCTTACCGTGTGTCTGTGGTATACGGGTAAGTTCCACAGCCACACGTGCCTGGAGGAAAGGCAACGTAGGCGGCAGAATTTTCATGTTATTCATGTCATGCACAGACAGTCATATTCGCGAAATTCACTTACCCTTCCATGCCAATTTCGATCTACACCAAGTTAAAGAGGCTATCACAATAGCACCCAGACGTACGCTATGATAGATAGATAGATAGATAGATAGATAGATAGATAGATAGATAGATAGATAGATAGATAGAACCGTTCAAAGTACCTTGGTTTCGTTAAGAAATCTTTCACATTTTCAACACGCTTCTTTCCGCAATCTTTCTTGTTGATGTTTCTTTTCTCTCGCACACGCAATTGCCGAGCCATAGAGACGCAATATTATCGCGTAGTTATGAAAAGGACGTGAAAGGTCAGCTACTAAGAAAAAATTCAATTTCGCGCCTTGCAGTACCACTGCCTGACGTGACTACCACTTCCGGGTGTGACGTCATATTTCGCTACCAGTCTACATATATCTTCACTCGGCGGTGGAGCAAATCATAGCGATCAGGCGCGGAGCAAGAAATCCTGCTCCGGATAGACCAGTGAAAAACGCCATAAGTATTGTCTGTTCGTTTTTCCTGCGGCTAACGAGAGATTAGTTCTCTCGTCGTCAGAACCCCCGCGCTTTGTGGCACTGGAACTCTTGTTTGCCTCACCTTCACTTTGGAAGCAGTGGCCCGTCCAAGGGTTCGGATCGCCAATCCATCATACGAGCGCAATTACGCCGCAGTAGGCGTTGGAGAAGTGCGCTGTACCATTGAAGAAAGTAAGTGTCGGCACAGCACACATTTCCGCCCTGCGGGAGAAGTTACGGCAGCACATCCGCACAAGTTTACATCGATTAAAAAAACGCCAGGCCTGCGCTGAAACCGCAGCACAGTCACAGCGAAAGCTGGAAGAGCGGCGTTTCTAGAGCCCGTTAAGCTCTCTTGGGGCTACAATACAAGTACACTAGAAAGGTACCCACTACGCCACAAATCAAAATTGTTGTGAGGTTCGGAAGCACCCACTAAGCCATTATTCGTCATTCTATGGAGAAGCGAGGCACCAGCTACACGTCTGTAAGGCATTATGTGCACTTTATTGACGTGACGACTGATGACGATGAAGAATTATGGCTCAGCCCTTTGTAATGGGTTGGAATCTTTAAATGGCCCACCAGTTATGCAATTTGCATTGGGTGACGCCCGGTCGCTATTTCCCTCTCCCGTCATGCTGTATACATTGACGTGGAAGAGAGACGGGGAGGGGGCAAAGAACTTTATTGAGACCCCGAGGTAATGGATCATGCGCTTATGGGCTTCCTTGGCAACCAATACAAGTGCACTTGCGAGTAAACCACTACGCTATAAATCACTGTAATCTTACTGAGACCCCGAGGAAGTGGATCATGCGCTTATGGGCTTCCTTGGCAACCAATACAAGTGTACTTGCGAGGAACCCACTACGCTATAAATAATTGTAATTTTTTAGAAGTAGGGCAGCAGGCACTGTGCCATTTTTCGTCATTCTACAGAGAGCGTTGGTACCTGCTAAACGCATGTAAGGGATTATGCGCACTTTGTTGATTATGCGCCGGATGACGAAGAATTATGGCAGTGCCCTTTTGTAATGGGTTGGAAGCATTCAACAACCTACTCGTTGCGCAATTCGCAATTGTTTGACGCCTGGTTACAGTATTCGCGTTGTGCGACGCTTGGTGCTTATTTTAATCTTCTACCACGCTATATTGCATATGCTAATGTGGTTCCTTCCCGACATGAAGCCTGTACAGGACATTTTGCAAAGCAGTTTCAAGCACCGGCATGGCTCAGAGGTTGAATACTGGGTTCCCACGCAGAGGGCCCAGGTTCGAACCTCGTTCCATCCTGGAATTTTTTTCTTATTTAGTTTTTTTCTTATTTCGAGCGATACTGGTTACGGACACCGGCGGCGGCGGCGGCGGCGGACAACTACGGCGCCAAAAACGGCCGGAGAAATGATCTCATAACAGCTTTCGCTGTAAAACTACCGCTAAGAAAAACAAAACACACAGAGCTCTGATGCATTCGCCTAAGTCGACACGCAGTTAAAGCTGAAATTTGGGCTAGTTGGTCTTGACTTAAATACATAATATAGCGGAAGAAAATAAGGACAGAGAAAGAAGCACACAGGACGACCGCACATAGGCCAACGCGATCTTATTCCCCTTTTAAATGCGAAGCATTTCTTAGCGAACCTCTGGCACTTTGAGCGTTTCTGTCTGCGTATATATCTATCTATCTATCTATCTATCTAGCCGCCTACGTCTGGGCGTTCTCATGATCGCCTCCTTAACTTCGTGTAGACCAAAATTTGCATGGGAGGGTAAGAGGATTTGACGAATATGATTGCCGGGTCATGACATGAATAACGTTAAAATCCTGTCGCGTACGTCGTCAAGCCCTTTCCACTAGACACGTGTGGCACATACCCGTTTACCACGGGCCGCGGTGTACGGGTATGCGCCACAGGTGATTGACAGTTTCTATCTACCCAGGAACGGCAAGAACAGACATTGGTAACTTAAATTCTACAGCGTTAAGGAAAACCAACATTGGCAGCGTTGACTCAACGAATGGAAAGAATGAAAATTAGGATGTCAGCAGGAATCGAACCCAGGCATTCTGCGTGGCAATCAGGTATTCTACCACTGAGCCACGCCAGGTCTATAAACTGGTTTGGAAAAACAGCCTACGCAGGCGTAATACCGGTGCAACGTCAATTGTGGCTGTGGTGCTGGCTATCTAATTTCACAAGAAAGCAATAAACACTACATGATACTCCTACGATGTGTACTCCTACGATACAGGCGCCATATCAGATTAACGTCTGTAGTTCCAGTGTTGGCTCCGCTTTCATAGGAGTCTAATAAACATTACGTTTGTATTCCTATGATTCAGCAAGCTATATTGAAGCATTGCTCGACCCCGGAGGAATATATTAAGGAAAGTTACATATGATATCCACATCACCACACGGTAAAGTGAACTTCGTCCACCAGAACGACGCAGTGTCCTCTTCATTTCTTACGGGGCTGGGCGATGGCCCCACGCTGACCGAGTATGATGCCAGATTGATTGACAGACGCTTTGTAGACTCGGCTACATAGGCCACATACTTATTTATTAAAATGCTTAAACAAAAACAACAGACATATCTGTGCTTTTAAGCAGATTTGTATTATTTAACTGTCGAAGACATGAATACGAAATAAATATCCACAGCGCCATGCAATCTTTGAGAGAAACAGCCCTTCAAAACTGCTGTGTAGAAGCGCGACAACTCCATCGAGTCAATAGAGTTGTGGTGTTTCGATGGCCATCGAATGAACGGCCGTTCAAAAGTGCCTGTGTGCACAAGTATTAGTCTGGACGGCCTCGGAATAATCATGAGAGGCGCCGAAGCTTGTGTTCTTGAGCTTGAAGCTGTTACTCCTCACAGATTCAAGTTATTTATCGTTGTACAAGTTGGCAATGATAGGCCTTATCTTACTAGTTGAAAAGTGGCCCAAACAATGCCCTCTCAGAATCGAAAGTATAGTCGCTGTTTATTCGAACACCTTCGCGTCACCGCAAATCATCCCACTGGAGTAATGCAGACTCTCAAATGAAAATTTGGATGCTCCACTGTGCGCTGTTTGATTTTTCGGACTCCTGCTGGCTGTTTGGGTACGCCGTCAAACGCAATGACAAGATGTCAGCAATGTTTACAGTACTTTTACTATGCTGCCAGCACTCGAGGTTTGCATTGGCTACGGCTGGAGGTCGTGCCAGCGTCAAAATCCACGCAGAAATTGCATTTGCCAATGTCGAAGGCTCTGTTTGTTGGCTATGTGTAATGGTTGCCTTTTGGTTTTAGCCAGTCAAGTATTCATTGAATGGCTACAACTGCCAAACCGCACGCCAAGCCACGCTCGGAGTCAGCTCGGTTGGCACTGGCTCGGTGTGTGTGGCCACAGCTGTGGTGTGGCGTTTCATGGTTTGATCAATTTGATGTCTGAAGCGAATGACAGCACTCACAAGACGGACAAAGAGAGAATGACGGCACGAGCACTGCAACACCAACTAGCCCAACATCGTTCCCTTTTGGCATTTGAGGGTTTGCGTTTTCTGTTGTTTCTGCGGCTAGGCCTCATCTGCGTCTCACTCTCTCATTTGTTGCTTGGTGTGTGAGGCCTGATCTGCTGGGATGGCTCTGACGCCACCCGTTCATCTGCGTGGTCAGGACTAATGAATAAACGTGGCAACTGTAAGACACTGCTGATGGTGCAAAAAAGCAGCAATTATTCTCATCAGGTGGAAGGTGGCCAACCTCACTCCGAAGTTGCTTGGAAGTTTTCACCGAGCTGGACAATGATGAGATGACGCGTCGGGTTCTCGAACCAGCGCAGGTGGACAGTGACTCCGATGATGACGCGCCGCCCTCACCATAGCAATCAAATGCGAATTTAACGCAGCGCTAGTGACAGCCTACAGCGATGGCCATATAATGGCTGAAATACAAGCTGAATTGTTTGCGAGTGTGTGTGTGTGTACAGACGTACATTGACAAGTTTTTTCCAGCCACTGGGCTAATAAGGGTGTTTTTTTACTCTAGCAAATCCTTTTCTTTTCGTCTAACTTTTTGGTGATTCCCAACGAGTCCGAATGAATGGTTGGCTACTGTACGACACTAAGCCTGGTGGAACAAAATTCACTCACGAGTTGCCCTAAAGTCATGCAAATTTCATTGTCCCTATCTGGAACACCATAAAAAATAACATCAGATGTCTTCTTACACATTAGATGTTTCTAAATTAGGCGTTAATAATGGCTGTGCAGACGGCACTGATGCGATTTTCGATTCTAATTCAGCAACATGTTGTGTCCAAGTCATTTCCAGGGTAATACGAATGTTAAGGAACTTATTCAATGATTCCAGGACTGTATTGCAGCTAGTTTACAAATGTGGGACAGAAAAAGTCAAATTGTTTAATTGTCCATCTGTGCCTCAGTCCTAGGCTTAGGGTTTGATTCAACGTCGCTACTGAGAAGTAGGAGAAGTCAAAGGTACATCAAGGTATTTGGTAATTTGTATCTAGTGATCCTGTTCAAGAGTACCAGCACTTTCTCCTGACCTTGGGAGCCTCTTTCTGTATAACCTTCACGTTGTAACCATGCTATGCAAAACAAATGTTTGATTTGAAAAAAAAAAGGCAGCACGAGCACATTTCAAACAATTCAATAGCAACAACACCACAACAAGGGAAACATCGTCTTCAGTGGTACCGGTGTGTTTCCTACTGACCATAGGTCGGCAAAAAATGTGAAGCTCACTCAGACTCACTCATATATATTTTGCCCTTAGGGCTCACTCAGACTCAACTCACCAAAATTTTCCTCAACCGGACTCACTCGCGCTCAGACTCACTATAATTGTTCTCAACCAAACTCATTCGCACTCAGACTTGCAAAATTTACTCATACAGACTCACTCAGACTCACGTCTCAATATGAGTCTGAGTGAGTCGACACATGAGTGAGTTTGCCGACCTATGGTACTAACCTGGAAGAACGTCAACAATAAGCATGGCATCGTAACTGCAGTGCCAAGGCCCCATGCATCGAAGAAATAAGTGTGCTTATGAGCTGCTTGGTCACCTGACTGTTCCATCTTGCTGAATGGAGAACGCTGCACCATCCAGAATTGCGAGGGGGGATGAGGTGGAAATGATGATGCTTCATACTTTGCTGACGATGTGGTCACACAACAATTCCGTGCGACATCAGGACACCAAGGCGCTTGTGGCAAAACCAGTCGTAGTGGTGCCCGCGTGATGGGTGACAGCTGGCGCAAGAACAATAGAAGCAGCACCTGAAAGAACATCAATGGTGAGTGCGACATCGCAACTTCAGTGTCGTGGCCGATTCACATGAATAATGTGATATGCCTGTCCAATACGTCCTGAAACCCCTTCCCTTAGTCATGTGTGGCCATACCTGCACACCACGGCCTGTGGAATGTGGGTATGTGCCCCACATGATTCATGGTTTGTTAACCTAGGAAAGGAAAGAATGCACTTTGGTAATCGTTAACGTGATAGCACTAAGAGACCGCGGCACAGAAAATATGTTGCCGGTGTGAACGGCTTCTCAGAGAAAAAAAATCCCAATGAAAGGAAACGATAAATATCAGTTTGGGATGGATTTGAACCCTGGTGGCGTGCACCTCATTTTGATAAACCTGATGTCTGTGCTTTAAACGTGAGTGCCGACATTGCGTCGTAACATAAGCTACTCCTTAGACATCAGTGCACTCAACATGCCTGGTAAGCACTCGATATGCCGACAACTACTCAGTTTACACAAAGACGTCAATCAGCTTAGTAATGCTTGGCTGAAAGAGTAAAAAAATGCAGCATGGGCAGCTCCTCCCTGACTGCTTCGCATAAAATCTATTCCTACAGAGCATGAAATTCGCTGTACTGTGTTTTGATTTAATCCATGCGAATGTTTAAAGAGCACCACTTTTCAACATTATTTTCGTGCCTTCTACTGCAATGTGAATAATAAGTATATCCCATGAAAACACCAGAAGTACTTTTAAAAATCCAGTATGTTTAGAACAAGTGTCTTAAGTTAAAAGTATGTAACAGAATAATGAAAGCAAGGGCATCTGGGCTTTAGAAATACTTCACTAGCCAACGTGAGCAGATCACTCGCCCTGTCAGATTCATAACGAGTTCTCCCTGAAGAGAATAAGGGCTTTCCAATTTTGTACACAAAATGTGATCGCTATTGCAACCCGTCATGTAAACCACGTTACATTTAGGAATTATTAATGACAATTGGATGTCGGCTTGAAAGTGTGCAAGAAAAGCAGCTGTTGTGTGAAAGCAAATGCTTCTGCTGAAATAAACTGTCACGTTAAAAATCTGCCAAATTTGCCGAACACAAGACAATAGGAATGTACGAATAGCGAATTTTAGAACGCAATCGAACTACTATTCGAATAGTAAGGCAACCATTTTCAAAACAGCTCTGAAATTTCATAACATTTTATTTTAAAGAAATATTCACGAACGAAAGAACGTTACAATTACTTTTAACCGACGAAAACTACTACAATTATGTAAACTCAGGTAAGCGCGTATGCATCAGCAACTAGAGCATTCACGAGATTTTGTAACTATACAATGAAATACAGCAGTCACTACATTATTCAAGGTGCCACTTTGTCATCAGCCTTTTATTAAAACTGAAGTGTGGCATAAGAATCAAGCAATAATGAACTGAACATCACCTATGCAGCTAACCTTTTAGTGAAACACTTAAACTGGTTTTCACTTCATGGGCCTTGGCACCAAAGGCAGCTAAATATCATGGTTGAATACTGCATCTGCAAGAGCAGTTTACAGCAAGATAACACTTGTGTCTGTTGTCAGTCATGTAAACACGTACAAAAATTGCACTTCTGAATCCGAATGCAGCCGTATTCCCCACCATCTCATGACCAATCTCATGGTGATGATAGTGGGTTGGCGGCACGTTCACTTCTGTGACACTGCAGTTTTTACCAAAACGCCTTTATCCGATGATCAATAGTGTCGATAGACCGTTAAAAGCTGAAGCTGCATGTACCTTGGTAATTCAATCGTAAAAATGACCCCTGGCAGTTGCAATGCATAGTTACTGCGGGGTTTTCCCGTCCATGCTGATTATTTGAAAACTATTCGAAAAATATTTGGTACTTTCGAATACACACTATTCGATTCGGCATGATGATTATGCGATTTGTTCTTCGAATTTTTTTAATATTCGCACACCCCTACACGACAAGGTGGCTGCTTGCAAGCTCTCAACATCAATGCATGCAACAGCTTTTTGTAATAGTAGGCATTATGTCACATTAGGATATTGAGACCATGCCAAAGACAGGCTTTCTTGACAGAGCACAATAGCAAAGGACAGTGCACAGGTTTAGCAACCTATTAAATATACATACTTAATAAACATGACACAAACAGGCATTCTATGTATAATAACCAAGATTATTGCCTAAGAACTATCCTGCAGTCACTCTACTTGTCACTCCCAAGTGACCCACAATCCATACTTAATACTAATCCATGTTAATTTAGCTGACTCAATGCTTCATAACTCTTGTGTATTTTAGACAACCTGAAGATAAAGGCCCAATCAATGGTCACCAATGGAATGCATGACTGCTACAGGAGAAAAGAATACGTTTTTTTAAATAAAATTTTGAAGTTCACGAACCTGAACAATTGATGGTGCCCCTCTCTACCATGCTGGCCTCATTTACCTCCTCAACAAACAATGTCTGCACTAGATAATTAGTTTGATTAATTTATATTAGATATATATTAGGAGCAAAGGTGTGCACCAGCTTATTAGTTGGAGCCAATCACTTGTCCAAAATCACTGACATTGTTTAAAATCATCCGTCAACTTATCTTCACACAGCTGCTGCCTAGATAGCACGACAGCCCAGATGGTAGAACCAGTTCATCAACAAAGGCAGTGGGGATGGGTATGGTTTGTAGGGTTTAATGTATCAAAGCGACTGAAGCTATGAGAGACGCCGTAGTGGAAGGGTTCAGATCATTTCGACCAGCTGGGGTCCTTTAATGTGCACTGACATCACACAGTACATGAACCGCTAGCATTTAACCTTCATCAAATTGCGACCATCACAGCGGAATAGAACCCACGTCTTTCAGGTCAGCAGACAAGCGACAAAACCAATAGGCCACTGAGCCGGCTGGTAGTGATGGGGTACGATTCCCAGACTACAACTAAATTTCTTCAGCTGTTAAGCTGCATGCAGTTCAGTGAATACACAACACTTTAATGATAAAGCCTGCCACGCAAACTGCATGTGTTACTGAACTGTAGTATGGCCACATAAGCAAGATGGAGAAGGTCCATTATTACGCATAACCAACTCGGGTAAAAAATTGTCACACGAGATCCCGAACCGTAATATGGAAGTACTCATAGCCTACAATTAGCCTGATGCCATAAAAAGAGCACTGCAATAATGACTGCCTTTTTTTGCTTGGTGAGGTAACAAAAAAAAAACAAGACGCGTGACCACAAAATACAGAGCCCACACATCTCTTGTGTGGGCATATGCATTTCCTTGTCCTGCTTTTTTTTGCAATGTACCTTTTTTATGTCAAGAACTGCATGTTAAAAGCAATTTTGGCATACCTTGCACAGCAGCGTCTGCCGGCGACACATCTTTTTCAACAATGAAGGCCCTTTGGCTCATGGGCACCTGAGCTACAACCTCTTGAAATACTTCCAAGCTCCATCCGATCTAGAAGGAACACCTGTCGCAAAACAACAGCACCATAAGCTCAAACAATGGCTACACAACTTACATTTCCTTTGTCTAGAAATGGGGTTAATCAAACAAACATTTCATCTTGCCACTGTAACAAAATGAGTTACTTGGGAGAGTTAGTGGAAACTCGAAGTTGGTGCACACCTTCAGACATCACACTACGGATAACTGCTGCCAGAGCCCCATAGTACAGCAGCCTGTGTGGTAGTACTCATTAAATGATCAAAGGTACCCACTTTCCTTCAAAAGTGGGAGCAGAGCTGCCTCTGCTATGAAAAGCATGTCATCCTCACACCTGAATGCACGAAGAAGCAACTATGGCCATCTGATTTTCTTTTATTGTTTTACATTTTAAAGCAACAATATTAACTTTTTTTTCTTTTCAAGTAGAACACAATGTATTGCTATTTGTAACCAAGTATCCACACAGGCTTCCCCTGTTATGGTTACCATATCCTCTTTCCAACCACACTTGTGCTATGACTAGTTCTGCTAGTTAACCTGCCACTTTTCTGCTTTATTCTATCTTTTTGTTGAACAAAGGGTAACTAGACACATATGGAAAGCTATGAATGCATGTTAAACAAACAAGTCAATTGTAGCTAATAGATGCACACTTATTCAAGGCAGCCAAGCACCACATGGAGTGTGCTTTGACGATGGAATTATGTGTAAGAAAGGTGGAAGGCAAGATATTCTCAAGTGGTTTCACTTCAGAACATCGATGCGTTTTGAAACACATCATCATCTTAGAGCTGCTGCAGTGGTGAAACAGGCATGTCACCTTTCAGTACACATACTCATGTATTAAAGAAGCTGATCTGACGCAACAAAAACCACTTCAGAGGCAGTGTGAGATGTAGACTTACCATACGGTTTCAATATGAACTAAAATAGTCAACATACCATATGTGGCAGGTCAGGCTATATTTGTATCAACATTGGATTCGAAATTAAATGACCAGGCTATTTTCATTCAATTTTAATAGCGTGCTCTTCTCCATGTGTATATCATGGTGGAAAGCCATTTTTAGAATTTGTACTTGCAGCATGCTTACACATCAGGCATGCCTCAAGCAAGCAAACATAAAAACAAAAAAGATTTAAGAGTAACTATGAATGCAGACCATGCCTCAGTATGTGCACAACTGAGCCATAGTTACAGTGAGGGCATATAGTACGTTTCTTCACCTGTAATGTGCAAAGTTTATTCTTGACAACTATGCATTGTGTTGTATGAAAGCTCCTTAAATTGCAACCATAGGCAGCAGTGGTTAGGCTTCCTTTTTTTTTTTTGCTTCTTGAAGCAAGGGGTTGGGTACAATGATGTTGCACTGTCATCCACTATGCTAAACAATTTGCAACGAAACATTAACCGAAGCTGCTTTTTCACCTGAAAAGCCTCTTTATCAGGCTCGCCATCACAGTAGCACCAGAAAAATAGCTGCGCAGCATCAGAACACTAAAACTCCAGCCAGAGAGAAACGCAACAAAATTAAACCTGCAGGTGCTATGGATTGCACCGGCCATGTTCACGACTATGACCCCTCAAGTTTATCACCAGGACAATGATGGCATGCTTTAGGTCTTCAATTAAATTTTACGAGTTGGCCAGCTTTTGTGCATCTATGGTGTAAGCTTGGAGCATTTTTTGTCTAAAATGCTGTTTGGTAGAGGAAAAGCAGGAAAAACCACTCTCAGCACAATTTGGCGCAGCTGTTAGCTGCTTATCGGCTGCACTAGTTATGCAACAATGTTGCGTAACAACGTAAAAGCCCTAAAATGCATACAAATGTTTTGGTTGGGAAATACAGGCAAGCAATAGATTACCCATGTCGAGTTGTTACCTTTGCACTGCTTGAACTGCAGATACCTTACTCTTCCGCTTGCTGTTAACGTGTGGTGTTGTTTCAGCAGTGAGCATTGTCTTGATGGCATAATGTGCTCTTCAGATATTGAAGAGAGGCAGGACTGCTGTTTCTGCAATGATGAAAGGAACTTTACCATTCGGCACCCAAAATATATTTGCGCTCATAAACCAACCAAACTGCTTCTAAAGGCAGTTTGGCTGGTTGGTTTATCAGTTTAGAGGTAAATAACAGCTCTAAAGAGATACACCACAGTTCTAAAGACCAAAACAGTGTCGGCCTTTGAACGGTGCTTAGCAATTCTGATACTGAACTGCAACAGAACCCTTTGCAAGCAAACTCATTTCCTAATGCAGATGATGCTTTCCACTGCAAAGCATGGTGCACTCAGAAATGATTAAAAGTGAAATGTCTCTAACTGAAAAAAAAAGTTGGTTCATTTAAATCCGGATTTTTAGGTATCAACTGTGATCCTTTCGAAGAGGGAGTGAGAACGAAGATGGTAGGTCGCGCCTTTTAAACTTCAAATAGAACTGAAGAGAAAGAACGCAACTTCTTTATAAAACTTAGAATAACAGAGAGCTGAGCTAGTTGGTAAGTATTCATTTTAAAAGGACGGGGTGTGCAAACACGGACACAAGAAAGAACATGTTTGTGGTGTCCTGACTTCTTTCTTGTGTCCGTGTTTGCATGCCGTTTTTCTTTATAAAGCTTTTCTTTTCTTTTTTTTTTCTTCGTGTGACTAGGATGTCAGAGAGGGCTGACAGTACACATTAGTGGCCTCACTATCTTGCGTATGTGAAGAGCAGGCATATAAATGGTGGGCAGGTTTCATTTTGAGCGGTTCGAACTGTTCTAGAAATTTTGAATGACCAAGATTTAAAGAGTAGTTGATTTTGCTGGTACGTCTCGGTCGCTAGTTTCAGTTTCTCAGGAACCAATTTTGTGGCTTGCCTACTCTGAATGTTTGGCTAAGGCGTCGCGTTAAGTGTAGGTTTTGACATCATTGTTGTGATGATGCTCTTGCTGTTTTTTTTTTCTATTTTCCCCACTGTATGCTGCTTGACAGTCTGAACAACTGGTTTGGTAGATGACCCCTTTACTTCTACAGTAATACCTCGTTAACTCGAAGTAGTAAAAACCAGAAAAAATTTCGAGTTAAGCAGATTTTCGAGATAAGCAAAGTTGCGCAAATTCTATTGAGAAGTCCAGTTGTATCTAAAAACGTTATCACTACCGACCACTTTCTTAACAGAAGGGCCTAACTGGCTCTTTGTAAAGAATTTAAAGAAAAATAGTGACATACCAGAGCTGTCATCAACCAGCTGTGTTTTTCGGCGCTGCCTTTGTATTTTCGGCACTGCCTCGCAGTAACACTTGCACCTAGCAAAGCTTTCTCGAGTTGCTTAACACACCGCATGTGGCGATCATCCGCACCGCTGCACTTTTCGCATCAAGCGAAACACGTTTCTTGTCTCGGCTGATGTCGTCACCCCTGGAGTAACTGCGTCGACACTGCCGCGATCACCGTGCGTGACGCCAAGTTGTTTCACTTAAATGGTCAAACCAGTCGATGTCGCAGGCGAGATCAGTGTAGCCCACCACTAAGTCCAGAGAATCGGCCTTCTCTGTCAATGTTGTGACTCGAAGGGGCTCCTCTCGCACGGTGCAACCCAACGTTTGCAACCACACAATCAGCGCCGTTTTGACGTCCGGAACTTCAAGCCTCGAATCCGCTTCTTTGATCAGTGCTACCTTTCTTTGCAGCATCAGTGACTTGCTTTGCTTTGGGCGGCGTTATCCTCACCACATCGCACGACCGACGAGAAAATGCGAGCGACGTGTCTTGCGTAAATAAAATGCTGAAATCGCACTGACGGTAAACAAAACGACGTGTGCGACCCATGCTATTTTGCAGGGCCTGCCTCTGTGCACGTCTATGGCGTCACATGACGTGACACAGGGGTGCTTGACAAAGTCGTTATGCCGCTAGGTTCCGACTTCACTTTCGGGAACAGTGTCCACTTCGTCGAAAGCGCGGCAGCCTCGCGCGAACCTTGTGAAACGTAGACATTTTGCCGCTAGCATTTTGTGAAACGGTTCAGCGACAAAATTTTTGTTCCACTCTCACTCGAGATTTTGAGATAACCGAAAGTGGCCACGGAAATACTTCGAGATGAAGGGCAATAAATACATTGCACCTATGGGAAATCGTTCGGTACCGAGAAAATTTCGACTTAGCCGATTTTTCGAGATATGCGAGTGCGGGTTAACGAGGTATTACTGTATATGCTGTAGCATGGATTTTGGGGGTCAGTAGAAGGATGATATTTATATCTTTCTTTAAAATTCGGCTGATGACTGCACTGGTACCTATACATATATGGGAGAGATAAATTAACACAAGATACTTGTTTTTGAGCATTGTTCTTGGACATGATTTCTTTCTGCCAGGTTGTCTTATGAAGGAAGAGATGTGGGCAGGCTGTTTTTTTTTTTTTTTGAGTTTAGTGAAAATCACACTTCATTTGCTTCTGTCAGATTCTAACTTACAATGCTTTTCATTTATTCTGAATAAGCTATTGACAACTCATGCTTTTGACTTACCGGATGGCTCAAACTGAAATGCACGTGGTGGTGTGAATGTGTTCGTTTGTGGTAGATAGAGAACTTTTGCCTCCTGTTTCGGTTACTCATACATCGAAGGAATGGGAGTGATTCATTGACAAATGAACTGAATATGCACTAAGTTTAGGTGGATGTCTGACTTGTGATGTCACTATAATTCACATACAGTCGGCCACGAAATAATATGGACCATGGGAGCACGTGCCAAAATTGCCATCTGCGCTGTTTAGTGGTGAGTCATCTGCTGTCAAGAGTGCTGCTCTGGAGAATGCGTGGCCACAGCTATGCTTTCGACAGCGGATGGCTCGCCCCTAGACAGTGTAGACGGCAATTTCATTACACACTTGTGTGGCCCGTATTATTTTGTGGTCGAGTGTACCTGAGAGACTTTTCGTTTTGGGTGAAATCTGTTTTTCATGGTGACGCTCCAATGAGGGCGCCTCATCAGATTTTACATGAAACGAAAAGTCTTCCTCAAGTACATTAATGAGAACCAACAGACAATCAAGCCAAGGAAGCTATAGGGGATGTTATTTGCAGTAATTAAAAAAATTAAAGTGGACAAAGAGACAACGTGCTGCCAGCATCGACCGATATCACAGATACACTCGATAAAATGGCCAGGAGAAAGACCGTTGCCGTAACTCAATCGGTAGCACATCGGATGCATTATTCGAAGCTTCCATATTCGGTCCCTGCTGGTGGCATACAAATAACGTCCCCAATACTTTTCTTGGCTTTACTGTCTGTTAGTTGTCATTAAGGTTGTCTAACAAAGAAGAAGGAGCCCTTTAGTCCCTTCTTTTGCTCATTCCTCAAGTACATGACGCGCAGTGACATCACAAGTCAAGCTTACACAGGCACCTAAACTTCGTAAAACTTGATATTCAGTACACTTGTGGATGCGGAAATATGGAGCAGAGAGTCTGTATTAACTCATTATCAGGAAGTTTTACTGCAGGTAAAAAGTAATGTGAGATGTATATAGTGTGAAATGATGTGTACAGCTGGCGACAAAGTTGCAAAAAAGTTTGCTTTTGCACATGTTTAGTCATAAACTTAGCATTGAGGTGGTCCTAGTAAAAATATGGTAAACAACGCATTTACTAGTAACCTTCATAAAATATTTTTTTGTTTTAAGCAAGAAAAATATTTTTGAAGTGTTCTGCCAGTTTCTGTGCTTGCGTGTGTTTATACCTCGTAGCAATGCATCCCAGCGGCATGTACAAGCTGCGCGGACACGAGGAACATTTTGACAACATAAGCAGCTTTGTACGTGCCTATTTAAATGGTTTACTATTGAGTGTTAGCCCGAGTAAACAAGAAATCCAGCCCCTACTTAGAGTGCGTTTAACCACGTGCAGCTGTCCGCTGACTGCTCGCATAGTGTGCCTGCGCAGCAGCACATTACCTATACGCTAGGATTGAGAAGCGGGAAGAACACTATGATTAAGAAAAGGATCTATCAAAATAAAAAAAAGGATATGTTGCATGGTGAATAAGTTGCAGTTATGAACCAACACATGGTCAATGGTAAAACATGGTCACTTAAATATGAATGTGTTGGTTCATGACTGCATCTTATCGTGTTTTATCTTTATAAGATCTTTTTCCTAATCGTAGTGTCCTTCCCACTTCTAAATCTTAGCACATAGGTAACGGGGTGTTCCACACATCGGTATTACGTCCCGGTGCTGTAAAAGCACACTAATGGGGCCGTCAGCGGAGAGCTGCATGTGGCGACCACATGCACTCTAGTATGGTTCGACTTTCTCGTTGGCTCAGGCTAAGACACACTAGTAGATCATTGAAATAAGCACGGACAAAGCTGCTTATCGTGTCTAAATCTTCCGCATGTCCGTGCTGCTTGTACTTTCCGCTAGGACGCATTGCTACGAGGTATAAACACGCGCAAGCACACAGACTGGCAGAACACAACTCCAAAAATATTTTTCTCGCTTAAAACAAAAAATTATTTTATAAAGCTTTCTCAATCAGTAGCCAATGAAGCTCACTAGTAAATGTGTTATTTACCATACTTTTACTAGGGCGACCTCAATGCTAAATTTACGACCAAACATGTGCAAAAACAAACTTTTTTTGCAAATTTGTCGCCAGCTGTACGCATTATTTCACACTATATACATCTCAAATTATTTTTTACCTACAGTAAAACTTCCTGACAATGAGTTAATACAAACTATCATATATCACTGAATGTTATCTTTGTATTAAAAAATCACCAATATAGACCATATTGCCCATATTAAAGGCAGTATAAAAAAAAACCACTAAAGCGTAAAAGTTTGTAAAACTTAATTTAAGTAAATATCCTACCATCGTTCTACAGGGGAAATTTTGTCCTAACCTAATTTAGGAAACGCAGATTTTCTGACAACGCGTTTCACGAGCCGTGGTTTCTAAATAGCTTTCCGCAAAAAATTACATGCTGCTTGAGTTCCCATTGAGTTTACAGTTCCCTTCTCGGGCTGCTCGTGCCTTTTATCAGACACCGCGGAGAAGATGCACTTTCGCCCGACGGTGATCGCACGCGTGAAGGCTGCAGCGCGCCACGATTTCACGGTAGATCGTCTCGTCTTTCGGCGCAGCGGCATACCGGCAGCGTAAACAGAGGCTCACCTAACGGCGCCAGCACTAAGGGAGACACACACATGGAGCGGCTGCGCTCCGGGACTGACAAGCCCGAACACTGCTGGCAATCGCAATATTCTTGTCCTTAATTCCTTGCGCAGGTGCAGAATAAAGCGTAATGCGACAACTGCGGCGAAGTTATCAGCGCGAAACGAAAACCACAAGCTCGAGCTGTAAACACGACCTACACGATCATTCCGCGATTTCCGTAAATGCTGCATTTTGTGCGCTCACTTTGAACTCCGCCTCAAAAAACATGCACAGTACAATCCGCAAGGGTAAGAATCATACTAATTATATCTGCGCAGTGCGGGGATCAAAGTTTAACGAAAACGTCGGCGTAACCCGTACATTTCCCCGCCTCTACTCGAGGCGGCCTCGCCTCGGATATTGCTGAGCGTGAGCATATGACAACAGATCGATTTTAGCGGCACGAGCTACAACCACAAAGGCGAATAGATGGGAAGTCAACCACTCACCTCGAAGACGTAGAGCGTATGAAAAAAAAGCAGCTCCTGCAGGGTCCCGCCGTCTCGCTTCGTGCGTACGGCGTTAGGGTTAGCCGTTGAGGGGGTAGCGGCCGTGGACGAATGAATCAGCGAGTGACAATCGCAGTGCGCCCAGGTGCGCCCCCTCGGTTGATATGTCGAATGGATTTCTTTCCGCGATGGCCTCCTGAACTGCCGTTTGGGATCAAATACAGTTTCGTGCAATATCAGAGGTGCAAAACGCGTAGTCGCAGCGATGGTAGGCGACGACCATGTTGGTATGAATTCCTGGAAGTCATCCGTATTATAATAGATACTTGCGGCCGATTTTTGTCATGAAGGAGGAGACGCTTGTGTTTTGCACTATTCAGCGAAAAAATATTGTTTTACGTGTGCTGTGTCCATGATATTCGCGAAGTATTGGAGTCATTCCGTATTGCAAGTCACTACTTGCTGCCGATTTTCGTCGTGAAGGAGGAGACGCCTGTGTTTTGCAGAATTCAGCGAAAAATTATTGTTTTAAGTGTGCTATGTCCATCATATTTGCGAAGGATTGGAGTCATTGTTTTTCCTGGATACTGTATCCGCTTTCTTGGTTCCTAAATACGGAAATTTCTTTGAGTGTATAACGATCAGCTAGTCAAGAAAACTGACTGCTACAGATTTGTATTGCGTGACGTGACTGAATGACGAACACAAATAACTGGTTGTAACATGAAAACAATGGCACGCATGCCATGTAATGCATGATATACATGTTACCACCTGTCACTAACGTTCGTTATACAGAAATATCTCGCCATATCAATTTTGGTGTATATGCATTTCATTAAACGACCGCGAGCACCCCGGCGCCATGTCATGTGAATCATGTTTTACATGGTATGCCTGTCATGATTTGCAAGTTATAACCATTAACCTATGTTCGTCACACACTTGTCACGCCATACCAATTGTGGCGTGTATCAAGCTAGCGAAGCGGCCGCGAGCGCACCATGAGCATGGCATGTAAATCATGCCGTACATGTCATGCGTGCTATTATTTTCATGTTATCACCTGAAATTTATATTCTTCATATGGTCATGTTATGCCACACCAAATTTGGTGTACATCCCACTAATGAAACGACCAGGAGATCACAAAGTTAAGGGCGGATAGATAGATAGATAGATAGATAGATAGATAGATAGATAGATAGATAGATAGATAGATAGATAGATAGATAGATAGATAGATAGATAGATAGATAGATAGATAGATAGATAGATAGATAGATACGGTCAAAGTCGCAGAAGTTTGCTAAGAAATGCTTCGCTTTTAGTAAGTGCCAACAGCCGAGCACGTAAATGCCGCGCAGTTCGCATTTCTTTATTGCGTTAGTACGCGTGCGTACGCATGTAGGGAAGTGAAAACTGCCATTATTTCTCTCCTGATCGGGTATAGAACAACGGTATGCTTCATGCGGCACTGCAAAAGCGCACGCAGTGCTTAAAACATGCGTCGTGGACACGCTGGGCAAAGTCATCAACTGGGCCTCGATTCGGACGACAGAATCCGAGGTGGCCGAGCAAGTGGCCATTGCACTCGCCACGCAAGGCGGTCGGAGAGACAACGTGTATAGCGACTCGAAAGCGGCCGTGAGGGCATTCCAGAAAGGCCGGGTAGCCCGGCAGGTAGTTGAAATTCTAAAAGGCTCCAAGAACAGTGACAGCTCCACACACTCCATATTTTAGTTCCCTGCCCACGTCGGGCCGATCGATGGGGTTCCTCTGAACCTCAGCGAGTCTGCTGCCCACGAGGCTGCGTGTGGCTTTACGACCGCGCTGCGCTCGGATCCGGCGACCTTGCCCCCGGACACAGGGACGCTCCTAGCACGATCAACGAAATTACCAAATTCTTTTACTTAGAGAGAAGGGTCTTTCCACCGCCCCATTCAAAGCTAAAGAGGCCGCAGGCGGTCGCGCTCAGACTCCTGCAAACTGACTCCTACCAAAATTGGGCGTCTCTTAATAGCACATAAGATATTTACCCGAATAGTTCGTGCGCAGTCTGTGGCCGGGCTGCTACTTTATCTCACATGCTCTGGGAGCGCGGGTCGTTGGGCCCGAAGTTCACCAAGAAAGAATGGGACGCGCTCCTACGAAGTCCCGTCTATGACGACGAAATCCTGGCCGTCCAGCGCGGCCCGGCCCGGCTCCGCCCGCGGAGGTAAAACTCATTACCCGCTCATTAAAAGGCGTAAGTCGGGCCTACGAGCACACGCGAATGTTATGCATTCCATGGTCTAAGGTATACTGTGCCAAGCTGAAGTGACACGTACTTATATATATATATATATATATATATATATATATATATATATATATATATATATATATATATATATATATATATATATATATATATATAATGTGACGACGAAGATTGCAACCGGGGCTCTGGCGCGCGCGGAGAGCTAGGAGATAGAGGCAGAGGAAGAAGAAGGGCAGAGAATATAGAACAGCTGGCCCAGGAACGGGTGCTGTCTCTGTGTCTCGTTCATTACAATGGCGCAGCCTACAACGCAAGCCGAACCTTGCACCTGAAGCAACCTGTCATCGCGCGTCGTCGGCAGCGCGGGTCTCTCCATCCTAAGAACGCCGTCCACGCTTCCTCGGTCATGGACACCATGGCCTGACCGCTGCTACAGCTACCCATCAAACCATCCCAGGACGGCGTCCAGGCCTCCTCGGTGGCTCAAGGGCACGCTTACCCCGGCGCCGCCAAGACAGTGCACGGCCTACCGTTGCCCGGGAGTGCCGCTCACGCTTCCCGTGGCGACATCCTCTCATTCAGGGCTCCATCGGCACCTGAGCCGCTTTGGGATGCGGTACGAGCTCCTTCGGACCAGCAGCCCGCCGTCGTGGGCCCAACCACCACCGACTACTGGTCCGACATTACGGGCTCCGCACGCGAACCATCGGTGAGCGCCGCGCACCGGCGGCGTACCATTGCGCGACTTCGCAACACGGCCAACGCCTTGACAGCGTCGAGCTCTGCGCTGTTTCCCCCAATAATTCCCGCACTGACAGACATCAACACCATGTTGGACGTAGCCACCTCGCTAGACCTCGAGGCCAGCTCGCCTGAGCAACGTAGAGAGCTCCAGTCTACCCTCAGCCAGGTCTCTATCCACCTTGGTGACTTCGCGTACACAATCTACCGTTTCGCGCCTGCCGTATCACTATCCCAGGATACCTCCGTACTACCAGAGTTCCGCGGCTTCCAGGACGACGCCGAAAAATGGGTGGCGACCGTCAACGCCTTGGGAGCTCGCGAAGCTTGGACGGAGGCGCAGAAATGGTCCTTGGCGGTAGGCCGCCTTCGAGAAGGTGCCGCGGCGTGGCACAGGTACGAGGGCGTGAGGCAGCAGTCCTGGGCAGGATGGAGTGCAGCCCTGATTGCCGCTTTCGACCTGATGCCCGGTACCTTCTGTGCGTCCAAGACCTCCACTGAGGACGGAGTTCTGGAGGGTCACAACCTTGAGGCTGCAATGGCGCCTTGCAGTCCATCGACGGTGTACGTCGTAGATTTTGACGCTTACCGGAGCAGCCCTGCCCCTCCTCTGCAGGTCAAGGACTCTGCGTCGGTAATGGACATGAGCATATCGCCACCAGACCTTCTGCAAACGGAGAAACTGCCCTCTCGTTCATCGTCGTAAGAGCATAAACAGGCGCTCCCACCTGTCGTGCCAGATGAACGACACGACCATGGACTACCAGACCACGATCGCCAGTAACGCGACCTACGCCATGCCATTTCACAAAGTAGGCCAGCCAGATGTCGCAAACGAGATGCCTGACCAGCCAGAGGACATTATCATCAGAGACTTGGCACCGCAAACCAACTGCCCTGCTGACGGCACTGCTCGCTCCCTGGACACATCTTGTTCACGTGACCCCTCATCAGGAAACGCCAGCTCGACCCAGCGTGACAACTGCACCCGACCTCACATAGTGCGACACTCGACAGTTACGCATGCTGTACTATCTTCAGAGCTGCGGCGGGACCAACGTCACCGTTTCGGGATAAGCCTGCCATCATGCCGAAACAATATTTGCCACCCACCCGAGCAACTACCCATATTTCGCGAGAAGTCTCTTGGCCGAAAACTTCGAGTACTTCGACACTGCCAATTCCGTGCACGACAGGCCAATGGGAGAGATTTCCCTACAATGTCGCAGCGTGGCCGAGGGCATCGTCCACCGCGGCGCAGCCAGTGTCGCCCACCAGAGAAACTTCTAGCAGACCACCAAACCATGCTGAAGCGGGGTCGGGGCCGACCACCACGAAACAGCCAGTGTCGCCCACCGGACACACTCCTGGCGGATCTTCTGACCGAGTGGCCGTGTGGTCTGTTCCGACCAGCGCGATTCAGCCAGCCCCGTCCACCTGAAATGTTGTCGACATCTCCGCGCGCTTTGCAGTCATGGCCGAAAGTGATGACGAAGATTGACACCGGGGCTCTGGCGCGCGCGGAGAGCTAGGAGATAGAGAGGCAGAGGAAGAAGGGCAGAGAATATAGAACAGCTGGCCGAGGAACGGGTGCTGTCTCTCTGTCTCGTTCATTACAATATATATATATATATATATATATATATATATATATATATATATATATATATATATATATATATATATAACAGCACTAACAATGGGCCAGATTACGGTTGTTCCCATGGGAGGCATAAAGATTTCGGTCTTTTATTCGAGGTTGACACATACGATACATTTCATTTATATTCCTTGGTATTACGTGCCAAAACCACGATATGATCACGAGGCACGCGGTAGTGGCACCGCATCAATTTCGACCACCTCGAGTTCTCTAACGTGTACCTAGAGATAAGTATATACACGGGTGTTCTTGCATTTCGCCCCCACCAAATCTCGGCCGCCGTGGCCGCGCGAATCGCAACCGCGTCCTATGACGTAACAGCGAAACAGCTTAACCGCTGAGCTACCACCGTGGGCAAAGCAACATTTCGATGCATGTACACACCGGATTCTCCGTCCGATCGCCCTCTACAAAGCACACGGCATCATTAATAATCATCATCAACAACCATAGGTCGGCAAACTCACTCATGAGTCGACTCACTCAGACTCACTCAGACACATATCGAGACGTGAGTGTGAGTCTGAGTGAGTCCGGGTGAGTAAAGATTTTTTGAGTCTGAGTCCGAGTGAGTTTGGTTGGGTAATATTTTGGTGAGTCTGAGTCCGAGTGAGTCCGGTTGAGGAAAATTTTGGTGAGTCTGAGTCCGAGTGAGCCCTAAGGGCAAAATATATTGCATGAGTGAGTCTGAGTGAGTTCCACAATTTTTGCCGACCTATGGTCCTATCTACTCAATTTTAGCATTAGTATCAGCCCTATGTCAGCTGACGTGTATACTCCCGCATACTTCTACGCGCTACCGTTCATACGTCAGCTCAATATTTATTGATCAGAGGCGCGATTTGAGGAGGGAGAGGGGAGGAGGTGCCTTGACCTCCCCTCGCAAACTTTTTCACGGGAAGTTACTGATAAAACTATCTCGTGTGAGTCATGACTTCCAATAAAAAGGTCCTTACTGAACTGCAAACTCAGATAACTCGTATTTGAAGGTACGAGATCAAAAGGTGCTAAGTAGCGCACCGATTATGCGAGATAATGGCGTTAAAGAGCATTGACATTACGGTAGAAAAAGGATAATTTAATGCTAACGGACTCACGAGTCGACTCACTCAGACTCACTCAGACTCAGATCGAGCCGTGAGTCTGAGTCTGAGTGAGTTCGAGTGAATAAAATATTGGTGAGTCTGAGTCCGAGTGAGTCCGGTTGAGAAAAATTATAGTGAGTCTGAGTCCGAGTGAGTCCGGATGAGGAAAAGTTTGGTGAGTCTGAGTCCGAGTGAGCCCTAAGGGCAAAATATATTGCATGAGTGAGTCTGAGTGAGCTCCACAATTTTTGCTGACCTATGTCAACAACTAATATCCTCTAGCGGGCCCGGTCATGAACAAGCGCGCCCTGGATTAGTGTAGTAATGAACGCCCGGGCCCGGACCGGGCTCGGGCTGGGTACGGTCAAGTACGCCCGGGGCCGAGCCGGGCTCGGGCTGGTTTCGGTCATGTACGCCCGGGCCCGGGCCGGGCCCGCGATTGTAACCACGGGCCCGGGCTGGGCTCGGGCCGGGCCCGGGCCGTAAAATCCGGCCCGTGCAGTGCTCTACCGTGAAATCAATACCGTCGCCGAGAGAACCGTCGCGGCCGTCGCTCAGTTGGCTCACTCGGCTCAGTGGCTCAGTGAGCCGTCTCCCAAAGAACCGCCGCCCACTTTTACTGAGCCGCGGATCACTCGTTCTTTTAAAAGAGCCGTTCAAAAGATCCTGCGCGCTCCTGAGTGACTCATCTCTGGGACCAATGCTTGATCCAGCCTTTTTCGTGTACTTTCTAAAGGCACCCTATACTGGCACGAATAAGGAACAGACTCGAGCAAATATTGCACCGTGCTCCTTTATTTATTATCATGCAACGCACCGGTGGCACGCATAAGTACTGTCTTGCGCGCTACGAGCCGTTATAACAAACATTCCCGATTGTTTTCGATCGTTCTGCTAAGCCGGAGTGAGCACCGCGAACAGCGGAGTTTATTCTCGATCACCAACGACAAGCTTGATATCTTCGACGACACATGTATAAATGCCGACGCGTCCTACCGCTCGTCAAATTACTCGACGGCCGTCGACTGTTCTCGCCGCTATCAGTGCACAGCGTGCATAGTTTTGTATTTTGAGTTTTCGGTTTCCGGATACAAGTTCGCCCATATAAAGAGTTCCGTATTTTCCAGTTTTCCGGCAGCGTTCTTCACCGTCACGACCACGTGACAGTGTAAAGCCGCGTGTGAGCCAAAGTATGGTTTCGGCACACGCACTCGGTTACAGAAGCAATGATTATTACTAACTAGCCCGATCTCATTGCTTGCACGGAATCGAATTAGCCTGCTTTTATCGGGCTTACTGCAATCCCGCGCCAATAGTTTTGCGAAAATCGCAACCAGTGCTCCGAGACCGACGCCGCGTCGCTGTTGGCGAACTGGCGTCACGTGGGACCGCGCGCAAAGTTCTCTTGCTTGCAGTCGCTCTCGGTCGCCATCTTTACTCGAGATCTCTCCGCGCGCTGGCGAGGAGCGTATGTATCGCGTGTATACGTAGTTCCTGCTCCGTGCGCGTTGTGTTGCGACATATCTTTGATTTCTACGGCGGCGTCGCTTTTCACCGCCATGGGTGGGTGCTGCGATTGCGGAGGCAAGACGCTGCTCGCGACACCATCTGGTAGGCGCGAATAGTTATGATGAAAGACGTACCAATGCACCGAATCGGAATGGAAAAATTCCGGCCCATATCCTGGATTTGGCTTATGAGTATCTCAATGTAGTTCATTTCGAGGTTTGCTCAATTCGCTGCACACTATAACATTGTAAGCAGGTTCAATTTCACTGACCATGTGACTGCTTCTCTTGTATACTCTAACACAGCTTATTCGGGATATTTACATTGCATCAACACACTGTCTGCTTTCGTGCGCTTGACATTACACCTACCATATGATTCGAAGCTGCTCTTATACTTCGCGTGCGTAACAATTTAAATTTAGGCAGTTTGCACTGCTTTTATTCGTCCTGTTTGGGCTAAAAAATATGACGTCTGGGAGTTTGCACTAGTGGCGCAAGGCTGGACTAGCAGTGGAGCTGGTGGCCAGCCTATTACCAACTCAGCCGGGGCATAGGTGGGATTAGCTTAATACAGCATGGCTTGACCAAGTGTTGGTTAATCTGGCACGGCCTCGACGAGCAGAGCTTAATCAAGCACGACTCTATCTGTATTTGTCTTCATCCGGCTTAATCTGGATTAAGTGGATCCAGATTAGTGTATTCACGCACATACCACTGGCTTGATCACGGGGCGCCGGAATTGGCAGTTTCAATTGTCAGAATAAATCGGATTCGCTTAATCCGCGTTAGACCGGATTGGATTAATCCGGCGTGGCTAGACAAACTCGACTTACTTTGAGCTAAATTATTCCGGATAAGCATTGCTGGATGATCTTAATTCGGATTACCTTAGTAATTAAGCTAAAGCTTAATTAACCATTCTCAATTAGTTAACACTTAACTAGACTTGGCTTCATTAAACTTGGTCACACTTAACATGGCTCACCTAGGCTAAGCTAACCTTAACTTGTTCATGCTCAAGTTACAACAATTCAAATTGGCCTAATTAGACCTAATTTTTCCACATAATTTAAGCACATTTTTTGCTTATTGATTGTAAACATGTATTCTCAATGTACGTTGGCGACAGTTGTAATTTTTGTTGTTAGTATTGTTTTTGTATATTCATGTACCCACTCGTGCTTGGGCCCGAGTAGGCCTTGCAGTACTTGTAAATAAAAAAAAAATTTGTCTAGTTTAAGTAGGCTGGATCACGCTTAACTTAGTGCGTTGCAGGCGCTAATCGCAGCTGTTAAAGGTGCTAGGCGACGCGAGATGCCATATAAGGTAGAGGCCGTTCAGGATAATGAAAGTTTTAAGGCGAAAGCTTTACATGCCTCATCAAACGCAAAAATTGACCGTCGGCGTTCGCGTCCCGCAACGGTGACGTCAACACGGGGGATGCACGTTATGACGTCACAATATGACGTCATCACGATGTCGCAGATCGCCAGAATTCGTACCATCACATGACGACGTCGTGTCATGTCGTCACCGCTTTGCACTGCTGCACTCACCAAGTTTTGCACTGCAGCGAAGGCAGTGCAAAACTAGGTGAGTGTCAGAAAGCTTGCAATGCCTCCGATCCACGAGGCAGTGTGTAAGTTGCAGACAGGTTGTGGGTGGGGCGGAGGGGGGGAGTGGAGGATCAGTACGTCAACTGAAGAAGAGATGGCTTTCGTCTTCGTGGCGTCTTAGGCGAATGCATAAGGGACCATGTTCACTTCGCACCATCTAACGAATAACTTAAGAGCTCCGCTGGAAAACGCGGGCTGCCTTATTTACGGGGGCGCGTGGATACAGGCAAGAATTTGATTTCGGATTTTTAGACATTCAGCACAGTTGTTTTGGTCTTTGGGACCGGGCTGCATAGAAGCGCATCCCCCTCCTCCAAGGTGAAGTTTGCGTCCATGGCTTCGCACGTGCTGAGGACATACTTCAATGTGGCTGTATCGTACAGGGCGAGCACAGGCCGTTCGCGAACTCTCTGAAGCTCTCGTGAAGGAAGGCTGGAATTGGATACGATCTGGTCGGAAGTAGTCGAAGGGTCACGGCTTGGGGTCTGTTGAGTTTAGGGTGCGCAGGAGGGTAGACCCTTCGCACTAGGTCCCAAATATCAGCTCACGACTGTGCAGCGGGCCCGCGAGGTGGCCGGCAGTCTCGGCTTGCCGGTCCCTACGTGAGACAGATCAGGGTGCGCGGCGCAGTCGCGTTTTGCAAGACCAAATAAAGTTGTTTTCAATTCAATTCAGTTGGTATAATAAAACATTGGCTCCGATTGCAAAATCTTACCTCGGGATTGCAAAGTGGTGGCTCTTTTTATTACGCAATTGCTTTTAAGCGCTAATGGGAATTTTTTATTCTGTATCGCTGGCGGCCAAGCGGTGGATTCGTGATAGAAAGGTATAGTATGAATCTTTGCACAATGTGTGGGCCCGACCGAGATACGGGGCGTGGTCGTGACTAGACAGCAATACACGTACAATTTCGCAGCGCGTATTGCTGAAGGCGTTGACGCGCTAAAGGCAATAGCGCGAGCGTCCACCATGTGGGCTTCGTGCGTGCTTAGACAAACATTGGCACGTAATTGGTACTGAAGCTGTAGCACTCTTCTGAGCCTTCGAAGCGGCTGCCACACATTCTTCGTGCCAGCCTGATACACCCTGCCAATTCACCTGGCAAGATGGACGAGGATTGCTTAGGTTTCAGAGGGTTTGTTGTATACCGTGACGTCAGCGTCCAGTCTAGAATGTGTAATTTACAATGATTCGCAGCAGGACCTGGCAATGAAAACGCTGAACCGTAGCGTACACAGTACCTTCGGATAGCTGGGCCACCGTCACGTTAGTTTAGACACCTTCAATGCGAATAATTATGAAATCAACGGAAAAGTGCTCCTAATACATTTGTGTAACCCAGCAGAGCTAATTATTGGGCCGCAAATGAATTTGTTCGCAGCCGCACTCAAAGAGGGAATGCTCGTAGCACACCGCCTAGTCGCGCGCGCTGACTCTGCGGTATGTCGTCGGCTACGCTAAAGCAATGCAGGCAGCGCCACCTTTGAAGAGGTAGCGTGGGAGGGAGGAGAACCGAGGAGGAGTCAAAGCGGAGGAGGGGAGCGTCGCTACTTTGCGAAGTTGCAGGGGCTTTAGAGTCAAAGAATGAACAGCACATTTAGTTGAGGCAGACCTTCAAAGACTCCGTGTTCGATGAGGTTTGATTTCAGAGTTTGGCCATGTATTCAAATACATTTACCTGTAACGTAAAGAACAAAGATAAGCACAGAAAAGAAATCATGTTTCCGTTCTACCATTTAAACAAACGACTGCACAATAAAGCAAAGGCTTCGAATGGTGCCGTTTAAATGTCCGCTGCGAATTCGTCACCAGTCAATGTGCAGGATTTCGACGAACTCAGCCTTGATAGACACGTACACAAGAAGAAAAGGTTTGACGAGCAGACACGCTGGTACTAGCCACTATGCAATGGAACAAAGCTTTAATGAGCAAGTTAAGCGTCTAATGGCGGCTGGCTTCCCAGACACCGTCCTGTAGCTGAAACGAAATTCAAGAAGTTAAAAAAAAGAAACAGATGACACATCGCGCGCCCTGGAAAATGACGACCATAGGTGAGTGGAGGTACTTCCTGATATCGACAAGATTTCCCACAATGTCAAACAAGTTTCATCGAAGCGTGACGTACGAGACGTGTTCTCCGCGCCATATAAGCTGCCACGCCTCTGTGAAAACATTGAAGACCGAAAATGAAAGGGTGCTTGCACCACTCGCCATTCCACTAAATTCATCGACTGCATCACAAATGTCGTGCGTCGCACACCACTTTCTTGTCTTAGAATGCACGTAGGGCCGACGGGGCGCTGTGTCAATACACGCTTGAAAGATGATAATATGTCGCTTCAGGAGGAGGCACAAGCTTGTCGGCTAATTGCAGAGCGTGTGGTTGCTCACCCATTTTAATGATACCGAGATTATTGGTAGGGTAGCCACCAAATGTGAACGAGAAATATTAAAAGCATACCAAGTGCAAACTTATGGACATGATCCGTGTGTAAGTGTAACTTTATCCTTATTACAAAAAGAGGTGAGTTTTTAGAGAAAGGTTATTAGAAGGTGCAAGGCACTGCGTATTTATTTGCACGGTTTTTTAAGGCGCCTGTTGTGGTTTTTTGTCACATGCCCACCGCTCTCACCTCTACGTTATCATGTATAGCGAATGTGAACCTTGGCTTTCTTTCGAGGAGCTGCTATTTAATTAAACCCTTGCTAGTCCCAGCGTGTGTGGTCGTCAAAACTTCTCTTCTTTTGTACGTGCTTCTCAAAGCTGGGTTCGTCGATTTTCCAAGCCATGTACCAACAGGCCCAAGATCAGACTCTTCAAGGTGCGGGTTCAACCAAAAGAAGCATCCTCCTGTCCCCTTCGTTTCTCTGTGTTGTGGTTTTTTGCGCTTTCTTCGAATATAAAATACTGACAGCCGTAGCACCGAACGTATGAATGAATGAGAGAATGAATAAATGGATGAAATAATGGACAGAAAATCCCCTTTTCGAGTTGTATAGGTGATGCTGAAGTGTGGAGATTTATTGTAGGTAGCGGCCTTCCCTCTACATTCCAATGTTCGTGAGCGGCTGGAACCGCCCCACAGGGGATGACCCACCACCACCGAAACGCGAGTTAAGCATTGAATTTTTTGTGAAGTATACAATTCTTTGTACTGGCTTTACATTTTGTTAGGTAGAGGGTCTTTAAATGCGTAAGTTTTTCTGCGCCGACTGAACTGGACAATTATCCGTCCTTCCGTCGTTTTGTCGAGGAAGACGACCATTGCCACCAGGAAATAAGTATATATGAGAAAAGAAACTTTGTTAGTGGTCGCTTTTAAAGAGAGTCCCCACGCTCCGAACGAGAGTATATAGCCAGTGGTGTAGACATCCACGATTGCAAAATGTCAATAAATGTGAGCCAAATAATTGCGTTGTAGCCAAAGTGCAAGACAAATTTCTAAAAATTCGGCATATCTCACGCATTTTGGTGATCACTTGCATGCGAAGCAGTCAGCGAGTGACAACCTATACCGTGTTTTTCCCTTCATCCAAGCGTTACGAGGTGGAACGAGGCCTTTGTGTACATTGAGCAGTTGGCGCTTATCGTGGGTTTGGCAGCGACAATGACTAGACTGGCGTGTGAACGTTTAGTCATGGTCCATCGGAAATCATGTTAGAGAAGACACGTGACTTTTATCGCAACCAAGTGCACACTACGTTGCCAAGATGTGCACTTAAGCAGCGCTCCTCGACGTATTGAAGCAACGCTTAACTATAGCTCTCTGATAGGTGGATAGGCAGCACTCGAACCACAATCGGCGTTGTCCTGACACCACGTCTGTATACGGTCTGCTTCCGAAGCAGCTTCAGAAAGCAGTCTGTTTTCGAACCACTAGAGTGGCTCAGTGGTAGAATACTTCACAGTGATACAGCATGATTTGGTTCGATTCCAGATGCGATTTTTATATCGTGTTTCCATCAGCATTTTTCACTCAATCACTACGAAGGCATTCTAACATCATGAATACAGGTGCCTCTTACTACTACTTACCTCCAGGCAAAAAAACCTGTAGGCTTAGGAAAAAGGTTCAGCTTACACTGAGGACGACGCAGCGAGCGACGGAAAGGAAAATGATAGGTGTAACCTTAAGGGACTAGAAGAAAGCAGAGTGTGTCAGGGAAAAAACGGGTGTTAAAGGCCAACTCCGGCGAATTTTTGTCCATGTCAAAGTAATGGTGTTTTTACGTTCCTGAGACGCTCCTGTTACGGGCCCGATAGCAGAAATACTCGGCAAATTGGAGAATAATTTTAAAAAAGTAAAAAAGCGCAACACCGAAACCGAAACCCAACCGAGTGTACTGTCTACGTATGACGTAGACGTTGTTACGAACGAACCGGAAGTCGTGCAAGGCATGCCGGTCACGCCGGCGCGGAGTATGAAAACTGTGACAGCCGGGACGACCAGCGAAGCGCCGGCCAAACCAACGCTGTCTGTCGCCTTGTGCACAGCAAACGCTCGCTATAGCGGCATAAGCGCCGAAGTTAGCGGTGCCCTCGGCTGCGTCACTTCCGCCGCCTTGCCAATACTGACGTCACAGACGCAATGTTGCCAATAATTGTGGGAAGCCAGGAGGGCGTTTGCAGACAATCTTTAAAATTCATTTGCAAACAATCTGCGCAATTCTCAAGCCTGTAATTTGGCATAAATGACGGAAACGTGCAAAGGAACGTACCCAGCGAATATCATTGAGATCCATCGACCTCGAAAAATCGCCGGAGTTGGCCTTTAAGGACTTCTGAGTCGAAGTCAAGAAGAAATTGACATGGACCGGGCATGTAGCGTGTAGGCAAGATAACCGCTGGTCATCATCAGCCTGTCTACGCCCACTGCAGGGCAAAGGCCTCTCCCATGTTCCGCCAATCAACCCGGTCCTGTGCTTTCTGTTGCCACGTTATACCTACAAACTTCTTAATCTCATCTACCCACCTAATTTTCTGTCTTCCCCTCACGCGTTTGCCCTCTCTTGGAATCCAGTCAGTTACCCTTAATGACCACCGGTTATCCTGCCGACGTGCTACGTGGCCGGCCCATATCCATTTCTTCTTCTTAATTTCAACTATGATATCCTTAACCCCCGTTTGTTCCCTGACCCACTCTGCTCTCTTCCTGTCTCTTAAGGTTACACCTATCATTTTCCTTTCCATCGCTCGCTGCGTCGTCCTCAATTTAAGTTGAACCCTCTTTGTAAGTCTCCAGCTTTCTGCTCCGTAGGTAAGTACCGGTAAGATGCAGCTGTTATATACCTTCCTCTTGAGAGATAGTGGTAGACTACCATTCATGATTTGATAATGCTTGCCGAATGAGCCCCATCCCATCCTTATTCTTCTAGTTATTTCACTCTCATGGTTCGGCTCCGCGGTTACTACCTGTCCTAAGTAGACGTACTCCTTTACAACTTCCAGCGTCTCGCCACCTATCGCGAAGCGCTGTTCTCTGCCAAGATTGTTCCACATTACTTTAGTTTTATGCATATTAATTTTCAGACCTACTCTTCTACTTTCCGTATCCAGTTCAGTAATCATGAGCTGTAATTCGTCTCCCGCGTTACTCATCAATGCAATGTCATCAGCGAAGCGCAGGTTACTGAGATACTCTCCATTAACTCTTATCCCTAATTCTTCCCAATCTAGGGCCCTGAAAACCTCCTGTAAACACGCGGTGAATAGCATTGGAGAGATCGTGTCTCCCTGTCGTACGCCCTTCTTTATTGGGATTCTGTCGCTTTCTTTATGAAGGACTATAGTGGCTGTGGATGCGCTGTAGATTTCTACGAAGAGAAAACTGTGCATAGGCAAAAATCAGATGTATGCGTTAAGGGACAAGGATGGCAAGGTCACAACCAATATGGATAGAATAGTTGAGATAGCGGAAGAGTTCTACAGAGATCTGTACAGCAGCCGAGACAGTCAGGATGATAACGTAAGAAGCAGTAATATCCCAGAGGAATCTGACATCCCACCAGTATTAACAGGAGAAGTAAAGAAAGCCCTAAAGGGAATGAAAAGAGGCAAAGCCGCTGGTGAGGATCAGGTAACATCAGACCTGTTGAAAGACGGTGGAGATATTATGTTAGAGAAACTGGCCACCCTGTATACGAAGTGTCTCTCGACAGGGAGGATACCAGAATCTTGGAAGAATGCCAACATCATCTTGATCCATAAGAAAGGGGACGTCAAGGACCTGAAAAATGACAGGCCCATCAGCTTACTGTCCGTTGTCTACAAGCTATTCACAAAAGTAATTGCCAACAGAATTAATACGACATTAGAGTTTAATCAACCAAGGGACCAGGCAGGATTTCGTACAGGCTTCTCAACAATAGACCATATTCATACTATCAATCAGGTGATAGAGAAATGCGCGGAATACAACCAACCCCTATACATAGCCTTCATAGATTACGAGAAGGCATTTGATTCGGTGGAGACATCAGCAGTCATGCGAGCACTGCGGAATCAGGGCATCGACGAAGCCTATATAAACCGCTGGTAATTAACAGAAACTGACTGGATCCCAAGAGAAGGCAAGCGCGCAAAGAGGAGGCTGGAAATTAGGAGGGCAGAAGGGCAGATGAGATTAAGAAGTCTCCAGGGATAACGTGAGTGCCGCAAGCACAGAACCGGGTAAATTGTGAAAACATGGGAGAGGCCCTTGCTTTGCAATGGGCGTAGTCAGGCTGATGATTGTGATGATGAATAGTCAATTCCCAAACCAAATCGAATAGCAAGATCTGTTCGATTTGTATTCGCTATTTACACCTGCCTACGGGTGCGAATTTTATATGCAACGAGAGATCTTTAGAGTTCGCTTTTGAGTGCCATATTCGCAATAAGCCTATAATTTTTATTTACCTTATGTGCAATGTAATATTTATTTTGATGAAAAGAAACTTTTTTCAAGGTCAAGTTTTCAACCTGACGTTTCGGACAATGTGGACTAATCGAATACACCTGCGCTACACTCGTCAATATAATGTAAATCAAGTAATGGTTGTCTTAACGTGAATGCTTCATGATTAAAACACAACCTCTCGTCTATGTGAGCGGTCAGCTACCTGCATTAAGTGCATTTATTAACATCTAATAATATTCATTAACATCTAATAATACAAAAGCTCACAAGGTCCCGTATGCAGTCACCTAAGACGACTAGAAGGCCAAAGCTGTCTTTTTTCCCTTCTCAGTCGATGTATCGGTTCTGCCCCGCCACCCTCTGAAATCTTTCTGCACCTAACGTGGTTTTCCACTGCCTCCGTGATCGGCCCACTATTGACCAAGCTATGATGTCATGTGATGACGTCACCGCGTGACGTCGCTGTGACGCTCCAAATTTTCGCGACCTGTAACCTAATGATATCGTCATACGGAGACGTCATCACGCTATGCTGATTTTTAAACGCGAATGCATTTCTTAGTCGGGGCGTGTCAGGCGTCTGTCGGTGTCCGTGCGCCGGCAGGTGTTATCGCTCTACTCTCACTCCCTCTCCCATAGCAACAGCTGCGGGCGCGCATTATCCTCGCCCCTAGCAACCGGAGCAGGTGGTGTGGGCGGAGTAGTGGAGAGTGAGTGGAGAGGAGGAGTGCGCTCTGGCGTGTGAGGGCGCTCGTATCGCAGGAGCTCGGCGGAGCTCCCGAGTGTGTGGAGAGAGTGTAGGAGAGGGTAGGTGCAGTGCTTCGCCGCTCCTTCTCTCGCCGTTCGCTCGCTCTCCTCCCTGCGCCCCACTTTCCGTCTGCTCGCTCGCACGTATATATAAATGGAGTTAAGTGATTACTACGCCGTGTACTCTCGGCGCAAGAAATGCATTCGCATTTCCTCATGATTCCCTTCGGGGAGGTGGGGGCATTTTTTGCATAACTCATGCTACGCTGACCATGCGGGGCGCCGGTCAGTTTTAGCATTTGATGGGGCATTTAAGGTTTTCACCGTATTATTTTTGGAGTTTGCCGGCCCGAACCACGTTATGAGAGACACCGTAATGGAGGGCTCTGGAAATGTTGACCATATGGGGTTCTTAAGTGTGTGCCCTAATCTGAGACTCGGATACATGCAGCGCTACTTGGACGAACACTGGAGACACAAAAAACAGAGACGAGCGCCAACATAACACTGACTTTATTTGCACTTCGAGAGGCCTCTTTGTATGCACCAAACCAGCCTATGTCAACCAATCCACAGATGAGCAAGATAAACGACGATGAGAAGGGACACATTGATGCTGTAAGCAAAAAGAAAACAAATAGTGCACACAAAAAAATTGCATGGCTACAAGTACGAAATGCCAACGTATATGCGCATCTATATCACACAAAGCCAACTGATTTTTTAATACAAGATAGCACAAAGAATTACACTTCAGAAAACGCTCCCACAAAACCAAACTGAACTCGCGCAGGGCGTGAAATATCTAACGTGTCTTGGTAAAGAGTGAAGTAGGTATCTCAAAGAACAATGACCAACAAACGACGGAAAAGCAGGTGAGGATGAACCACTCAAATGACAACCTAGAGATCAGAAACCGGCGTCACTTAGTGAAACGAACAGCCTGCTTGCGCTCTTATCGAAACCGAGCAATACAAAACCAAAAGCACACAAAATTAATAAAAGATAACTATGAACGGAGCAAGATAATTCAGAACAACCTCTCGCCGGGGTGACAACTACTAACTGTGAAAACCGAACTATTTACCTTATTTGTGTCATGGAAAAAAAAGGGTCAAGATGAACAAAGGAGCAACAAAAACACGGAAGTCTATGTCCACGGAGCACGGAAGTCCAGAAGTCTATGTCCTTAATCTAAGAACATGGACTTCTGGCAATATGCCTCCATCTAAATGCGGTCGCCGCTGCCGGGATCATTCATTATTATCTTCATCTTAATGCACCAGATGACCGAAACTTAACGTAAAGTCTCCCCAGATCAACCAAACCTTCCCAAACGCTGTGACTTAGTACCGGCAAAGACACTTTGATGGAAGACGAAAGGACCCCTAAACCTCCCAGAGGTAGAAATTCAGTTGTGTTGTTGCAGTTGTGCACGAGTCTACAACAAATACGCAGTCGTGAGAATATTTCCAAATGGTAACATAATAGCGGAGTTACACGCATTTGATGATACAAAAGGGGCCCTCACTCATTTGGCTCTTTCCTTCGACACGCTCTGTTCGCCTGACCGGGTGCTCCTCCTCGCCATGCGAAGAGGGAGAGTAGCGAGCGCGCGTAACTGCGTACAGACAAACAAGTTCTTTTGTGGACGACATGAGCGCACCACAATGTTGACGTCACGGCGAACGCTGAGGTGGTGAGGATTGCCGAAAGAATTGGAGAGAAGAGAAGTTTGCTTCAATCTTGTGGGGCGCCCGCTGCTCTTACCGGTGCCGCGTTTGGCATTGTTGATCATGAAGCCATTCTGAACGAAATGCACGCGTTTACTTGAAATGTAAAAAAAATATCGGAGGTGGTTTTCCGGCCCTTTAGTGTAGTCCAAAATGTCGCACCACTGTAGTTTAACCTGCTCCCCGTGAGTAGTCGAAATACTCAAGTCTAGGGTTTTCTACTCCGGTGGTATTATTTGTGTAGGAGCTGTAAACATTTCTGTTGGCAAGTGCCTTGAACAGTTGACTTGTGCCAAAAAGCCGGAACCACTTACTGCTCCCCGCAGTAGAGTACATAGAGTACTCAAAGTCATTTCCCGTTTGCTTTAATCACTTTTTACGTAGTTCGGTGGCTTTCATAAATCACAACTTATCACTCTGCCGACGGCAGAATACTCAGCACTCTAGTACCTCTGCCACGCTGGCAAACTTAGTGCCATTTCGAGCGAGTGCACTAACGAGCACACAGTGTAATTCGTCAAACATGTTACAGCAGAGCGGTTAAGGGAAATCCTGCTTTATTTGTGGCGTCCATCCACGAACAGAAATCAAAACACGTGACCTCATCCGACGAAGCAATCCCGTCACGTAATGACGCCATCTCTTTAGATCGTCGGTTGTCCAAAGTTGGGTTGATCCCGGAGGCCGTGTAACCGGTGATGGGCCGGTCTCGGAGGCTGGGTAGAAACACATGTACAGTATGCCTTTCGTACGCGTTCTGCCGCGTCGGTCGAGACTGGGTGCTGCGTTGAAGTGGTCGTGCGCGGCAAGTATGGTGTGATCGCCCGATGGGACGCGTGCTTGTGAAGGACGCCGACGAGAACAGGCCGCGGCGAAAGTGCGCCCGTCAGCTCCACTGGCCATGCACCTTCACAGAGTGAAATGGCGCCGACGCAAACCGTCCACCCTTTATTAAATGCGAAGCATTTCTTAGCGAACATCAGGCACTTTGGGCGTTTCTATCTATCTATCTATCTATCTATCTATCTATCTATCTATCTATCTATCTATCTATCTATCTATCTATATCTATCTATCTATCTATCTATCTATCTATCTATCTATCTATCTATCTATAGCCGCCTACGTCTGCGCGCTCTCCCGGTCGTCTCCACAGGTTGTAATATACCAAAATTTGCCTAGCCTAGGATGAGTGTATTACGAACACGATTCACTAATGATGACGTGAATAAAGCAAAATACCTGCCGCGTACGTTATGAAACCCTTTCACTCATTCACGTGTGGCATATACCCGCAAACGAGAGTTCATGTTATGCGGCTATGTGCCACAGGTGATAAGAGAGTCTCAATCAACGCAGTAACTGCAAACATACATATTTATACAGAAAGAAAGTGATAATAATAGTAATTGTTGGGGTTTTCCGTCCCAAAACCACGATATGATCATGAGAGACGCCATAGTGAAGAGCTCCGCAAATTTTGACCATCTGGTATTCCTTAACCTGCTCTGACATCCCCCGCTCACAATACACGGGCCTCTATCTTTTCGCCTCCATCGAAATGCGAGCGCCGCGGCCGAGATCGAACAAGCGACCTTCGGCCGAGCAGCCGAGAACCGTAACCACTACACCACAGCGGCGGACGCAAGGAAAATTTGGGAGCTGAAGACAGAACAACCCTGGAACACGCTGGGCTACCATCCACTCGTCTAAGTGGTCCACAACGTCGACCACGTGGATTACGCGAAAACCGGGGTCAATATTTCGTACAATAACTCTGCCGATAGCACCATGTTCCTCAGAATTACCGGTGATGTCAGCATTAGTTTAGCAAAACCCAACAACGCATGGTTCTGAGACGGCTTGAATGTGGACAGGGCATCACAAGACCTCGGTGCCACGTCCAGGACAGAAGGCGTCATAGATCCTTTCTTCGTAATAGCCATCCGCGGTCTCCAACAGCTCTACTATACCTCGCACTTCACAACACTTAGACCGTTCGTAGCCGCGATCACGAACGGATCCGATAACAAGTACTGTCCAGCTGCTGGTGCTCACTGATCACGGTGACGATGACCTTACTCAAGAACTGCCAAAAACCCCTTCCACATATACACAGGGGTTCGTGAAACGTGCGCGTGTTCTGCGTCATAACAAATAAGTATAAGCATAACAGCTGTAACTTAACTCTAACAACTGTAACTGTGACTGTAACGTACGTGCAGTGCGCCTGCGCGTGCCACTCGGCAGCGTAAATATCTAGGGAGAATTTTCTGAATGAAGCTTTGTTGCGCGTAGCGTCTGTCCTCTGTGTTCCTTCTTTGTCCTATTCGAACCCGTGCTATCCAGTATTGAACAACATAAGCAATACATATCACCTTACTGCGTTTAGTGTTGGTAACACCTATGTTGGCATCGTTAAGCAACTGTAAACCAGTGGATAAATAATACATAGGGACTCTTCAAAATATGTGTGCGCGTATAGCCTTTGCACATTTCTCTAGCGTCATTCCGTAACGTTTCGCTCAATGTGAATTATTGCGGCACAGTCACCTTCCTGCACATGCTTCGTAGAAAGGTGGCGCATGCACAGCCACCTTCCTACTATGAACTCAATCTGGATTAGTTTGGAACGTGTAGTAGCGAGCGCTGTTGATCACCATCAAGAAATGCGATCCGTTTTGAGCCTTATCGAGATCAAAAGCGCATTTGTGACACCCGCATTCAACAGATCCTTGTGGACTTAACTGCGTTTCAGAGAAAATATAAAAGATTCACAATACTACGCACTCGAATATGCCGAAGCAGTTTGCTGTCCCTGTGTTGAAAAAATGTAGGGTGCCTGCCTATCACGGCACGGCGCCACTTATAAAATCAAGGTTTGCGGTGGTGCCATAGTTCCTCATTGGTTGCATGGTAAAAAACTATGCATCTGGGAGATGACGACACGCCAGCTGTCGGTGTCATGAAAATGTGCCGCGCCGACTTGCACGGTGCTGTCCCGTCGATGCTGACACGTCTGCTTTTAGCTACCTTTCCAGGGCCCCAGAAGTCAGTCATGGCAACGCCTCATCTATTTTTTCAATGCCAGTGCAAGCGCTCGCTCTTCAATGGCAGCCGTCGATCCGCATTAGTTCAGGGAGTTTCCATGGTGCGACGCCACATAAGGGGTACGGCTGCTTGCGTCACACGTGCGTCTGAGCGCGCAACGTTTGAAGCTGTGGTAGACGCGCCGTCCTTCTCCTATATCACGCGTATTTAAGATTTTTAGGGGCGAAGCTCCTTAAGGCGGCACCCGTTCGTCCCTCGTAATCGTCGTCATCGTAGTAGTGCGTAACAAGTCTTTTTAACAAGTGCGTAACAAGTCGCCATTTCTTTTTTTTTTTGCTTCATCTTTTCTTTTTTGGTGACGTCATATCGCGGCATAACGAGTGGGGTGATCGGAGATCTCTGTTCTGCGCCGTTCGTTCTGTACCCATTCTGGCGGCGTACCCGATTGGCCGAAGCCGGAAAAAAGCACGTCCCTGAGGGGCATAGCCATTTTTCTTTTTGCCTGATCATTTATTTTTTGGTGACGTCATACCGCGTCATCACGAGCATGTCATCTGCTACAAACGAACGGAGCACGAGACCGTTCGCACGCGTTCTCTCGAGCGAACAAGGGCTTCGCACGGCATGATGCGGCGGTTGCGGCTGCCGCAACAGCTGATTTTGAGAAAATGGCGCTTGAGACGTGTGCTTCCCTTGCGGTTGGAGGTGCTCGAGGCGTTTGAAGACATGAGCGAGTGCGGAGTCGCTTTCTGTTCTCGAAACGAACAGTGCAAACAAAATGAACGGGCCTACCACTGGGCTGTGGTCATACGCGCAGAAACTTCTTAGTTCAAAAGCGCTACCAGCTACTGCCACGTGTCGTCCCGGTCCTCACTCGTGAACGACGGCCCCAGTGGGCACGACGGCGTAGGTATCTGTGGGTGCTCTTTTATAAAAGCCAGCAGAAGCTCTTTTTGACGATTCGACACTCGGGAGCCAAGCCAGACATTCCGGTGGGGCGACATCTTGAAAAACTGCGCCAACCGCTACTTTTCTCTTTTTTTTCGCATGCGCGACTTCACATAGCGAGCACGTTAGAAAAACTAACACCAATGAATATCAGCGCTCAAACCAATTGCTCTTTCAGAAACTGTTTGAGGTTGAAAAGAAAAACAATATCTTTTCGTGTAATAACTGTATTTACTAGAAGGCGAGAAACACTTCGTTTTGAAATATACGGTCCCCTTGCCGAGGACAAACGATGAGCGTCTACTTCCGGAAAGCTCGCCGCTCACCGCTTGACGATTGGCTGTCCTCTTCCTCTCGGCGGAAGAGAGCTGCGGACTGCCCACTTTTGTGACGTAACAGCGCCAGAACGAACGCGGAACGAACAGAGATCTCTGATCCCCCCCTCAGGCTATAACTAGACGAAATATTCGTGGTTTTCGCGAAGTTGTGTCTTCTTTTTGACATCTTGAATGCAGTGTTTTCAATAGAACATTTGAGTGGAATTACGCGAAAAACATATATAAAGATCTTGTAGAAGTTATGCTACCCGTGCCAATGTATCGCGCAGTCTATGAAATCGGATCCGAAGAGGGTAAAGAAAGAGGGTAAAGAAGATTCCATTAAGGGCGTCAACAAATTCATTGTTCTTTCAACTACATAGCAACACACTTATTGTCAAGCCTTCACTAGAGCAAAAAGGACTCTTCGTGCGCTAGAGTATAAATTGTATATTATGCGACAAACCAGAAACGCTAAAACACATATAAACGATAACGAGTCTCGTTATGGGGCATTCTTCAACGCATTTTAAAGAAACAATTACCTGTTACTCCCAATGGTATTCGCTTCCTTCCCACAAATACAACAGGTTCATCCTATGACATGGCTATGCTGGCATGCATGCTCGTTCCGCTATATAGCTTTTTCATCGAATATGCATTATATTTAAGAGAAACCTATGGAGTTCAGGAAGAAGCTCCAATATGGATGTCTGTGTTAGATTATCTCGTTTCATTGAAGCGGTATTATTGGTTGGAGAGGTTGACCTTTCTAAATAGCACCGTCTTTGTTACGCGTGTTGTCTGAATTTTGTGTGTTGAATATGTGTGTTTGCGACATGAAATTGAAAACTATGAGTCAGTCTGAGGCATGCAGAGTCGGCGTGTTGTTGTGTGGTTCAGTGTACAAACTGCGCAGCGCAGAGAGATTCCCGCGTGTCGGCGCCGCAAAGAGCAGACGCGGAAGGCCCCGCTCTGGGAAAGAAAGGCGACTCTGTGGTGACGCCGTCAAAGCGCAGGGCCGCCAAAGCCGCCTCCTTGCTTGTAACAAAAGGGAGGAGATAGGAGCTGAACGGGAAGACCGTCGCGCCGGTGGGACGACCGCGACACACGGCCGCCTGGTTTCAGTTATCGTTTAGCATCCGCATGCACCCCTTTGACCGTTTACCTGCGCTGCCGTTCCGAGAACCTGCTGCTAACAAGAAACACGTGTCGGCGCCGCAAAAGGGAACGCGAGGAATTGGTATTGCGACCGCTTGGCCGGATGCGACCGGGGGATGTCTTTGTGTACAATCGCTGTCTGGTCGTAATTACGGAACTCGGAGCGTTCAGGTGAACCGGCCCCCAGCTGCATGTAATGACCGAGTGTCATTAGACTGGCGAGCAACGCACTATCGCGTACACATTTCACCAGTGGCCAGGGCCTGGGAAATTTCTGGCTGCTTGTGTGGCGGCTTCTTGAAAGAGACGTTGGTACGCGGGCCGGTTGAGCCCGAGCCGAGCTTTCGGCGCTGGCGGACGTCAGGGGCATGCTCAGACTATAACGTAGGGGAGAGTGAGATGACACGTGTTGCGCAGTGAACCTATCCCCTCGCGTGTTGTAGATTGTGTCGTACGTTAGACCAATGCCGTGTCTGTCATGAAGTGTTTGTGCCATTGGTTGTGGTGATGCCAACCCCCAAGTGTGATTGGTTTGTTGAGGGACTCTTTGTCTAACTGAACGTTGAAAAGAGGCTGTTTTGGATGTGAGAGGGGAGCGGAGGTTCGGGCTTGGACCCGGGCAGACGCCTGAGCGTGGCAATAAAGCGTCTCTTCACTGGACAACGGCTCTTCCTTCGCGCTGCCACCGTGCACTCGAGTCATCGAGGGGCGCCGATTCGAACCTCAAACACCTTCCCTCCTTAGCTAGTGTTGAAGCTAGCAGAGGATAGTAGGGAAAGGAAATTAACTCTATGCATAATAAAGAAGAAAAAATTTGGCGATAGCTCGGTGGGCTACCAGCCTGCCAGCCATCGTCGCGGACCTAGAGTCCATGGGTTCCACTCCTGTGAGCGGTACTTTTTCTAATAGTTTTCTTTTCCTTTCCGTCAGATGGCGTTAATCTTGCTCACGTATTTCCGGGATGCAAAAGCGTCATGAAAGTCTCGGTGGACCCCGGCATAAAACACTTTCGTGTTAAAAGACGCGACTTTATGACGCGTGCAACAACGCAAAGGGACAACGCATCAAGTAAAACAAGGAGAAATATCTCACCGATGCGAACTGTGTCCTATCCCAATAAGCTAAACGTAGGAAAAACATTACACCATCTCCCGCGCTAAAAGAAACCATGTGTGGATGCGAAGCAGCGGGGAGATATGGTTCGCTTGAACGGTAGATGAGTGTAGTTTTTTTAAGACCTGGCTCACTAGGTCTTTAAGGTGGGGCGACCTCCCGCGCCGTAAGCTGCATCCATCCATTCAAAGCGTCGTGGAACGCGAAGAGGAACGTTACGTGCGTCGTGTCTTCCCCCTAGCCTGGCCGTTCATTCTCACAGGGCGAGCGGGGAAAAGCGGTCGACAGGTGCGCATGTGGGGAGGACCGTAGGAGCGGAGAGAGAGGGGGAGGGGAAACGCATGCGCTGGCGCTCATCGCGGTGTTGCAGCATCTCCCGCTAAAGGAAACCATGAGTGGAGAGGGGAGGCGATAGTGGAGGAGTGGAGAGGGGTGAGGGGGAGTGGAGAGGGTTTGCGCCATGCGCAGTAAGTGTGGTCCGGGCGCACATCACCGAATTGAACTCCGCCATAAGATGCTTCGCATCTTATAAAAGGAGTTTTTTTTTCTTTTGCATTTGACGCTGAATATAAATACACAATATGGGACTGCACTCATGAGCAGTAGCCTTCGCTTCGTTGACAAGAAAAGTTTTCCGCAAGTGAATCGTAGAGAAAGAAAAATAAGTTAAGAGAGGACACTCCGCGAAATCTGGCCTCAGGAAGTACGTCACGAGTACGTAACGAACTAATGCTCTCACCAAACGCCAGAGGACGCAAGCGCGAAAAAAAAAAGTTGTCATCAATCCAACAGAATTGTTTTTACAAAACAATAATTATATGCCCTTAGCGGCGGAACATGGGAGAGGCCTTGCCCTGCAGTGGGCGTAGACAGGCTGATGATGATGATGATGAATTATATGCCCAAATTTGGCATGTTCTTTATACATAAAAACAATTTATTCAACACACCTTACGTGGTTATTTTTATTCAGCCGTACTGTCATAAACACCATCTCCCAGCGGAGAGCCCACGCATGACAGCGAGAAGGTTTCGTCCACGTCGGCTGCGTCGGTGTTTTCGTGAGTGAGACAACCGGTGAGGCACGTTTTCAAGCAAAGCTTGTAGAATGCCATGTTGGGCTAGTTGGGCCATTTATTCAGAAAAAGGTTACAACTGCGCGAATAAGACACCATGTAAGAAACATAGAGACACGCACACACACACACACACGTGCGCTTCGTGTGCTTGCGTGTTTCTATGTTTCTTACGTGGCGTCTTACTCGAGCAGTTGAAACCTTTTTCTGACGGTTGTAAGGACGGCGAGGTTCGCTAAAAAAACAGTTTGAGGCTCTATGCGGCAGCTAGACGTGAACATTGTGCAACGTATGCGTCAAGCCGAGGCGACACGCGCTGCGTCTGGCACCGACGCGAGCGTCTGTGCGCTGAGCTCGGTGAGAAACGTTGAGGAGCGTTCGCTGGGCATCGCATGCTTCACGACGCGTTTCCCGAAGCCTCGGACCACGAATAAATCCTGGCTTTTCTGGTATGTTGTGTCGTGTGGTTTCTGTGCGCTCTTTTTTTTTCTGTGCATTATTTCGTTTAATCCTAGTCGTGACTCGCGATTTCATTGCTATGTGTATTTCACTTCTTCCGCCTTCAACCTTGTGCGCTGTGTTTTTGCCAGAGATCCTTACGCCCCAGTGTATCATACTTCACTAGCTTCTTCCAACTCTAGCGATGTGTGCATTGTCTGTGATCTCTCTGTATTTGTTACAATGTTTGTTACAATTTATATGTAAGCCGAGATGCATTTGTTGTCTACCTTACATTTCTGTGCGATGCTGTTCTCATTTCGCGCTTTTTACATGCTAGCCTCTACTTTGCATTGGAATAAAAACATTGCGGATACTCTGTCTCTTTGATTGATACATAGATGGACCGCTTGTTCGAAAAGAAAAACACAAGCGCGATGAATAAAGCCGTAGTGAATATGATTACCTGCATCACTTTCTATTATAACCTAATCGAAATAAAAATTACGTCACGACCTCACTTCGCACGAACCATTAAACTAGACGAAACAGGGAATCGCTAAATCACAACGACAAACAATAGCTTTGCCATTTGGGCAAAGACAAGTGGTCTGAGATCATTAACTTTCGCCATAGCCAACGTCGGCTACGCAGAGTAATTCAAGTTTCGCGCCAGTGAAACCGAAACAGGAAGCGCAGGCCACTTGCTCTCACCAACCACCAGGTGCGCTAGGGTCGATTGGGCCGCTGGGGTCTATGGGAGTGTCCACTCTTAACTTTTTTTCTTTCTCTATGAGTGAATTAAATGGGGACTCCGGGGTGGAGCGTCAATGGAGCCAAATTCAAAACGACACCCCTAGCTTAGGTCAATCTTGAAAGCCTACATGCTCGGTCGAGTTTCAATTCGGAGTTTGGTTAACTATATGAATCGTTTTACATGTAACCTGCAGAATTGTAATTACTGCAAGAAAATAAATCAAGTTTCTCTTCCATCCTTAGGCAATCTTCTACAAAACAGATCAATCGCTCAAACGTGCAGCATAAATGTATTCTACGAGTTCCTATGTCCCATCAGGGGAGGTTCAACAAAAAGAAGCACTGCTAGCACAGCTGAATAAATGAATGAACGAGTGAATGAAATGAAAATGTACTCCGGAATCTCCTTTTGAAGTTGTCTAGTGGGTGAGAATTCCACTGGGAGATCCGGAGCGGCCGCCGAAATCCGCGAGCGATGCATTCGCAGTGCAGGGCAGGGCTGGTCAAAGATACTTTGCAAATTGTATCGCGATACGATTCAAGAGATTCAGGCAAGAAGTACTGGAGATACAGATACAAGAAGACTGCCGCAATGAATGGTATCCCATAACGATACGTGGTAAATGTATCCCCTTAAAATACTTCGATACATGCTCTAATTTGTTATGTATAGATACATGTAATGTAGCAGCCGAACGCGTAATGCACGAAAATGTCTTCGTGAAAATTTCCTAACAGTGACCTATTTTGTTTCACTTAAATGTCTGTTAGTATCCAAAGGTTGTGCCCTTCTTGCTCAAAGTACATTAGTTTCCTTCCAAAACAATTTAGTGCGGTTTGGCTTAGCTTCTTCACAGGACAACTCTTATACAGTTCGCTGACAGCGGTTCTTGCTTATGATTTTTACAATTAATGGGAGTCGCTGCTCAGCTTGCTGACCAGCTAGCGGGTTGCCGTTTAATCACAATAACTTCTATAGCAAGCCTTTGAACGGCGGCGCAAATACCGGTGTAGACTTTACCTTGTCCGTAAAAGACAGCTTGCACAATATCGTATATCCGGACAGGTGTACATCAGCAACAACGCTCGTAGCGACTATTTTTTGGGGGGAGGGGGCAGAGACGCATGGTGTATACTAGGGGTTTTGAGACCGTTCGATAGCGGCCCCGCCCGCACACATGACCATCTTCGTCCCAATTCTTTATTTCTAGATAGGTATGTTCGTGCTACACAGACATGACAGGTCCTCAAGCTTTCCTTTCGCGAGGAACATGTGGTCACGATGTGCTCAAACATAACCGTGGAACAAACACTATATTTCAGAATCTGCGTCCAGAATTCACTCGTTGCGCACATCGGTATCGATGTTTTTGTAATCCTGACTCCAAATTCCCTTCAGAAATGACCTAAATATGAGACGTGGGAAAGGATTCCTTTCGAATGGCAACGTCATTTTGTTCAAACTATCTCCCACCATCTTCACTGTCCCGGCGCTTCGAACTAAATTTCGCGACTGTGGCCCGCTAGCTATAAGCTGAGTTTGAGACCCCTGGTGTATACGTAGATGACGTAAAAGAGCAATGAATTTTCGATATTCTACTTATCTGCTGGCGTGTAGGGTTCTTTGTTGATATCCCGAGTAACGTGTAATCTTTTAGCAATTTTTCTTCAACGAGTGAAAAACATGTGCAACACAGAGACGTCTCAGAACGTATTGCTGTAGCTGCACAAAGCGTCGGAGGACACCGCCATTATTCGCGCTATTGCCGCTTATAGATCCCATTAGGCGGGGCTTAGTAATACGAAAAATATTTAAGAAGTCCTAAAACAGGAATACTAATATAAGTAAATAGAGAGGTGGTTCTGTATCAAACATTCACATTGAATGAGTACAGAGAACAATACAGACGGCGCACTTAATACCTATAGCATGAAGTATCGTCAACTACCTATTAAGGACAATAGAATGTTCAGTGCCTATGTGAAATTGCCTGAACCGGCTCGTTGGGACGCTCATGAGTAAAACGGAGCATTCAGTAAAACAACGTTCCTCGAATCGGCTTCCTAGCATCTTTAAGATGGCTTCCTAATGATTTCCTTATTATAATGCAAAACTCGGTTTCGCTATTTTCCCTAAGCCATAAGCAGAATGCTTCGTACTGTAACTGAAGGGACGCCAGATACTTATATATTTGTTTTCAAAATCACCTTGGCAACGTGTAAATGGGTAAACAGTAGTAGAAATATGAAGCAGACAGAAGAATAAAGCAGAGATCTTATTTTGGGAGTGCTTTACAAACGACATACTGAAGTGACCAGACCAGCAAAACAGTACAGAGACCTATGTGATTGTATGGGATGCGAAATGACAGCAAAAAGCAGTTGTGCTAATATTCAAGTTATGATTTCATCAATACTTTAGAATAAACGTAGCAGGACGTGAAAAATACGGTACGCCAAGTTATTTTCTGTTAGGTAAACGCATTGCTTCTATTAGATCTAGCAATCAGTACTAGTGGGTGGTGTAGTTGCTTGATATCTTATTTGCATATAAGGGCAATTCATTGTACGCAAGTAAAGCTTACATCCACGAGATCCTTCAAATCGCTGATACGTAAAATTCACGATACACAAAGCAACCCCATTCTTGCACGCATCACATTTCGTTACGGAGCAAGACGCAAGAGAATCTTCAATAACGACACTGTAGCAACATCAGAATTTGCGCGACAGACGCTGCGCAGGACAGTGGCTTTGAGCAAGTGTCGCGGCACTTGCTCAATCGACAAAACAAATGTACGTGGGCTGGGCGTAGACGTCCGCGTGCTTGTCTTCCTCATCTTCTGTCCGCACTGGAGGACTCTGGCGGAAAAATAAAATTGCGTCACCGCCCTTACACTTGATCAGATGGCTTAGTGGCACCAGCACCAGCTTGAGAAGCGGAGCTCGGCCAGTAATTATTGTTTCGCACGGTTGTGCTGCGATTGAAGTATCTTGTATCTTAAGATACATGATACAATATCGAATGAATCAGAAATACAGATACTCATCTTTCGAGACGTATCGCGATACAGATACAAGATACCGATAGAGTATCTAAGATAGTATCTAAGTTTATACTTGGAAGGGCAGCGCTAGTACCGTATTTTTCACGTCCTGCTACATCTATTCAAAGTATTGATGAAATCATAACTTGATTATTAGCACAGAGTTGCTAGAGCGCTTCCGTCTGTGTGTCCGTGTTTCTTCCTCTAGTCCGTGTCTACTAGCGCTACTCTTCCAAGTATGAATTTCCAACTCGCCCAAGAAACAGCACTCCTAAGATAGTATCTAAGATATATGTATATTCCAGACTGCCCAGAACTGGATTGCACCAAGCCAAATCTGTCAGCGGAACACGTGAATGATCCACGTGAGGTCGCTCCGAAAGTTGTTTAGCATACGCCACGTAACCGGTTCTGGAAACGATTTCTTCTTCCGCTCTCTACGTTTCCATGGTAACTTCGGTCGCCACTGCAAAGCGCGCATTTTGACGACGCAGTCGCGGAAAGCGGGGATATCGTCTTTTTGCGTTGCATTCACAAATATGGACGAGCACATGGAAATCTCTCCGGCTGTGCTTCGGCTGCTGCTGGGCGTGCTTACGAATGGTGGGGATGAGTTCAGAAGGAAAGTGCCACGTACGTGACACTGATCATAAATTATAAATCATTTTGAAATAATGGTTTATGACAATCACTGATCATAAATCATTATGAAAATAATGGTTTATGACGGCTGGCCACATACCTGGCCGGTATATATGTGCGCGCGGCAGCAGCCGCAATCGGGGCCCGCAAAAATGCGGCATGTTCTGAGCAGAATTTTTTAGGAGCTGGCTCGCCAGGTTCTTAAGCTGAGGCGAAGTTTCGCGGCGTAACCTGCATCCATCTATTCAAAGCGTCGTGGAACGCGAACAGCAACGCTACGCGCGTCGTGTCTTCCCTCTAGCGTGGCCGTTAATTCTCACAGGGCGAGCGGGGAACGCGTTCGACAACCAGGCGAGCGTCGGACAGCTATTTTATATGCGAAGCAGCTTTTCCGCTGGGCTTTGTCCTTACACTGGAGTGGCCGCAATAGTGAAGCCGTGCCCATGGCTACCCACCATCCACGATTCGGCGTTTGTTCTCCACGCTTTAATGTTTTTGCGGGTCAGATACTGTTGTCTTTGTGAAGTTTTCTTAAATAAGCCTGAAAGTCATGGCAATTTTATTGGATATCAATCGCCATAGTCCTTCGACCTTTTGTCGGCAACAACGATCATGTAGCACAGCTACTTGCACTTCCGATGGTGGGCAAGGCTTCACTTTCTCTGGCAAGGCGTTTCGAGAGCTTCCACTCCAGAATTTTTTTTTAACGGTCGTTATGATGGCGCACAAGCTGTTGGCAGCGTTGTGGAATTCAGCCAATCCACAGCGCACTTCATGTGTGTTCCTACGCGGATATCGCGTCCGTTAATTCGACCGTCTGTATGGAAGTAGCTGTACTATAATAACTATCTTTTAATTTTGGTAGCAAATGGCGCTTGGTACTTTTTTGATCTGTTTTGATTATTTACAGAAGGGACGACCAGCGTTGCAATAAAACTGGCTCGACCTTCTCTATTTATCGCCACCCGGTTCGTATGAGTTCTTGGGGCCTTAGAGTTTTTTTAATTGTTTATGCACCGTGTATAAGAATATTTACTTCAGTCACTGAATTACTTAACGAACGAATGATTGAATCAATCAATCTGAAGCTTTATTTTCACTTCTCAGTGTGACTTGCTTGGTTCCTTGTCATAATAGCAGACAGTTCTGTGTTTTCATTTTGGCTACTCTCACTACGATAGTACTCAATAATTCCGACCTCTACTCATACATGTAATGATAGACGTGAGCTTGTTACAAGAGCTCATATTTCATGGTTCTCATCACAACTTAAATGTGAACTGCTCATTGTTTCGTCATCCAGGTGATTACGACAGCTGCATTAATGTCACATCATCAATGAAGTGCTCCAGTTTTCTCATTACATCTTCCTGAGCGGTAACATGCTTCACATATCTCTTCCACTTCTCAACGGTTACTTGCTTAATTCCTGCCATAGAAGAGTGTGAACGTCTTGAAGCTTAAACGCATTGTTTGCCGCTGCTACGAAGCCCTTCACGTCCCTCCAAACAAGCTCTATGGGGTTAAGCTGGCAGGGGTACGGAGGTAGGCGCACAACGAGGTGACCAGCAACCACAGCGATGCAGTACACAACGTTATCGGTCCGCGCTTGCATGTACATTGTCGAAAAGCTTTATGAGCTCCGCCTTCACCATGTCGCCGCTCCACGTAACACCTTTTTTGGAAGCCAGGCCTGTATGTCATTTTTTAATATACTCATACGCGGTACTTCTTCCTGCTTCACAGAATGATAAGGTGTGTTATCCATGACTATAACACTGCGAGGTGGTAGTAGTGGAAGCAGCTTCTGGGAGAACCACTTTTCGCAGTGGTTCCCGTTCATTTCTTAGTGGTAGTCACCTGAGCTTTTTTTTTAGCTTGGAAGACTTCCGCTGCGCCTTCAACGAAACCATGTTCGCTACCGCAGTGCGCGAGAATCAGTCTACCTACTTTTTGCTACTGGGTTTCGAAGACCAGTCGACAACCAAATCGACGGGCTTCGTGCGTAACTGGACAGTGCGGTCTATCCACACCCGACTACGCGTATGACCAGCGTTGATCCACGTTTTGTCGGTAAAAATTGCCCTACCCTGGCGTGGCTCACCGCTATTTGTCGCAGGTACCGGCGGCGACTCTGGACAATGTGCGTCGCTTCTATGAGAAGGGCATTCCGACAGCGTTCTTGTACCCGAAGCCAAGCTTTTTCAGCATCCTCTGCATCGTCATCGTGGACACGGTCGGTAGCGTCTCGTCTTCTTTGAAACGCTGCACCACTTTGGCGATAGTAGGAATTTCGCCTTTCTCAAAAAGCCGTGCACCACTCTTCGCAAAACGCTCAGGTCAAAATTGTCCTTTTTTTTTTTACCGATCACGGCCTTTCCCACAAGAACGCTTCTAGCGTTTTACTCGACAAGTATACGCCCCTCCCGACAAGCGCCTAACAGGAGAGGAGCAATAAATTGGAGAAAAATTCAAACTGGGGTTTATCCCCACTTAAACGATTACACGCCATGTTCCCTACGTGCTATCGAAGTTCCTGCCCCTGGTGCGGAGGAAGCCCTACACTCTATCACATTACCTGGGCTGCTCTGATCGACCAGGTTGAACGGGCGGCCAAGGCCAGTGGGCCCTCGACTAGGGCTCCCCCCAAAGAATTTTTTATTGTAAATAAAGTTTATCTCTCTCGCTCGGTGGTAGGACTTCGCCGGCGTCTTCCATCTTCCTTTTCCACCGATACAGCGTTCGCTCGCTCCCCTGGGTAAGTTCCGCGGTCCTCTTGATAATTCATGCCACTTGCACTGTCCCCGCACTCGACGCGAAGTCCTTCAAAAACTTTCATCTATCTGCTCGCAGCTTTTGAAAA